>NW_021635065.1:0-58520 GCF_004799145.2 Neltuma alba | reverse complement strand
CATGGAGCTTAAGCTTATAGGGAGGCAACTTGGGAGGAGCATGGAAAGACTAGAGCCTTGGGCTAGCACTTGAAGACCACAAGGGAGTGATGTTCCATTTATCTTTTTAATTCAAGGACTTGAAATTATTTAGTTTTAAATATTTTAAGTTGTATTTTTGTTGAGACAATTTAGTTCTAGATTGTCATCTTTATTCTTGGATTAATTGATATTTGGATTTTATTTGTGTTGAGACACTTGTTGGAATTTATGTTTAGAACCTTTGCATTGTTAATTGAATTTATAATTGAGTTTTCATTATGAGTTTAATTATCAATGTGGTTTGAATTGCAAAATTTGGGTTCTTTCACCTCTTAATTGTTTAATTAAGTTGGTTAATTATCTGATTGTTTAATTGGATAATTTCAAACATAATTTCCAAAATTAATTGGTTATTTTCATTGGTTTTAATAAGCTTAATTAACCAACCTTATACTGTTATGAGTTCTCTAATAGTTTAAGGGTTTTTGAAATTGAGGGTTCCCTTGTTTCAAGTAGGTAATTATTTATTAATTCCACTCTCTTATCACTTCCCTTTGGTCTAATTAACTGATTAAGGTTATGAAGGTTAAATTCATGCGAATCCTAAGTTGTCCCCTCTACCTTACCTGAAGAGAAATTCTCTGAATTTTTACTTGTTAATTTTCTTTGCTTTCTGATTAATTTTCTTTATTCATTATTTTTATTTTTCTTCAAAAAACCCCCCAAAAATTGCATTGCATTCATTTAGTTTAATTTAATTTTCATATAGATTTTAGGACATTTGCATTTGCATTTAGAATTAGAATTTTGCATTTTAGTTTAGGTCCAATTTATTGCTTTTTTTATCACCTGAATTTTTACCTAAAGAAACCCATAACTTGCTCCTTGGAAGTAATGACCTAGGTCGATCCTAAACTACAAATTAATTGGGACCTAGTTTAATTGAGTGCTTTAACGACAGAAGCATCATCAATTTTGGCGCCGTTGCCGGGGGAGCAATGGTTAGACTTTAGGTTTGAGTTCTAGGTGATTCTGCATATTTCCTCTGCATTTTTTTTTGTGCAAAATTTTTTTTTTTTTCATTTCACTTTGATTTGTGATAGTTGCTTAGTGCATGACTAGATCCTCTAGCCAGGAATATTTGAATTTGATCCTGAGATTGAGAGGACTTTTCATCAAAGAAGGAGGGCTCAATCTAGCAATCTTATAGAAAGTGATTCTTCTGTTAAGTTAACTGCTGATTCCTCTAATTCTCCTGACTCTTCTCATTCTGACAGTAGCATGGCTTATCCTGCTAGGACTATCAAGGAATTGGTTTCACCTGATCTGCATTTTCAAAATTGGTGCATTAATTATCCTGATATTGACACTGATTTTGAGTTAAAGTCTGGATTGATTCACTTACTTCCAAAATTTAATGGTCTTGCAGGCGAGGATCCATACAATCACTTGAAGACTTTTCATATGATCTGTACTGCTATGAAGCCTTCTGGTGTGTCTGAGGATTAGATTAAGATGCGTGCCTTCCATTTTCTTTGGAAAGTTCTGCAAAGAATTGGCTTCTTCGCTTACCTCCTGGATTCATTACTTCATGGGACCAGCTGAAAAGGTTGTTTTTGGAAAAGTATTTCCCAGCATCTCGTACTTCCTCCATCAGGAAGGATATTTGTGGTTGCGACAAATGTCTGGGGAATCCTTATATGAGTATTATGAGCGCTTTAAGGCATTGTTATCCAGTTGTCCTCACCACCAAATTTCAGATACATTGTTGATTCAATATTTTCATGAAGGGCTCCTGCCTCTTGAGAGAGATTTACTAGATTCTGCTGCTGGAGGTGCTCTTCTTGACTTGACTGTTGAAGCTGCTTGGAGATTGATTGAAAAGAAAGCTGAAAATACCCAACAGTTTGGTACTAGGCAGCAAGCTAGAGTAAATGAAGTTGGATTGCATTCATCTTATTCTGAGTCTCGCCTTGAGAGCAAAATTGATAAGTTAACATCTGCTATGGAGAAAATGGTTGTATTTCAGATGAAAAACTCCCAAAATATGGCTCCTTCTGTGGGATCTTCCTCTGCTTTCATCCCACAAGCTGACTCTACAGCTCTAATTGGGCCACTTTGCTCTATTTGCTCTCTAGCTACTCACACCACTGACTCTTGCCCTTACCTAAATGATGGAGTTGACTCGTGTAATGCAGTATACCACACTAAGCCTATGACTCAAGGTGGCCAGAAATATGATCCTTACTCAAATACATACAACCCTGGATGGCGTGACCATCCAAATCTCAGATATGGGAGTGGCCAGCCTCAACAATCACAGTTCAATCAAGGCATAAACTCTTCTGGTGGTAAAATGTTCCAACAAGTTAGGCAAACTATGCCCAATCAAGATGAGAGTTCAAAGTTAGAAGGCATGATGAAACTCCTGATGGATAAGTTTGAACAAAAGGATTTGCAACATAGCCAAGAAATTCAGAATCTTCAAACTCAAATTGGGCAGTTATCTAATGCATTTAGTAACATGCAAAGTCAAGGCTCAGGGAAGTTGCCATCTCAAGTAGTAGTTAACCCTAATGTTGGCACCCAGCAGAATCCTAACATTGGTGGAATTAATGCTATATCTCTTAGAAGCGGAAATTCAATTACCTCTGCAGATCCTGTCACTACCCATGCTTCAACGGACAAGGAAGCTATCATTAAAGATTCTCCCCCTGCTTCCACATCGCATAATAAGTCCACTTTATCAACACCACATGTGGCATTGCAAGAAGAGCAAGAAAAAGATGGGGAAGGGAAGAAAGTGAGCGAGCAAGTCTTACCTTTTCCTACAGGGGTGATTAAGGCTGAAAGGAGAAAGAAAGAAGCTGAGATGTTCAAAGAAGTTTATGATATCTTCAAAAAGGTGGTGATCAATGTTCCATTAGTTGATCTAGTTGCACAAGTGCCTAAGTATGCGAAGTTTTTGAAGGAGTTGTGTACCACCAAGAGAAGGCTTAAGCATGATGGCAAAGTTGACTTAGGGGCGGTTGTCTCCTCTCTTTATCAAATGCCAATGCCAGTGAAGTGCAAGGATCCTGGTAGCTTTCTCATACCGTGCACCATTGGTAACATTGAGTTTTCAGATGCTCTAGCAGATCTAGGAGCGGCTATCAATGTCATGCCAAAATCAGTTTTTGCTCAACTTCAAGGTGTGGATCTTAAGCCTACAAATCTAATCGCTTCTCTTGCTGACAGACGCTGTGTAGTTCCAGAAGGAGTCTTGGAGGATGTCTTGGTGAAGGTAAAAGATCTCATATTTCCTGCAGACTTCTATGTTCTTGATATGGATGATGCTAGATTTAGGCAAAAGGGACATTCATCTTTGATTTTGGGTAGGCCATTTCTTAAGACTGCTAGGGCTATGATAGATGTGCATGCTGGTACTCTTACTATGGAATTTGCTGGTAAAATCATTAGATTTGATGTGCTTGACTCTATGAGACATCCACCTGATAGTTGTGCTGAGATTGATGTTAGTTTTGTTGACATTATTACTGATGATGCTGTCATAGATTTTAGAGATAGTATGATAAGTAGATCATGTGATATTGTTGGCTTAGATGATTCTATCTCTTGTTCATGTTCTGAAATTGGTAGTTGTGATACTTGTACTGGTATAGATGCTGCTGATATTGATGTTTTCACTGATTTCATTGAGATTGTTAGACATTCTAGTTTTGATTCTTCTGCACCTGTCCATAGACTTGGCACTTTCAGTGATTCCTCATCTAGTACTTCTGTTGATTCACATGGACTCTCTCAGTTACTTAGTGTGATTGATGCTATAGATGCAACTGATTCATCTACATTACCTGACTCTGAGCTGTTAGTTAACATTGATCATGTCCCTGATATAGAGGTCTTTGATTCTGATCTCGATGTTGCTTCTGACATGAGTGCTACTGATGGCACTTCTTTCATGAATTGTGGCATATTATCTGATTCTTCTGTTGTTACTGTTCCTGCTAATGATTCCCAAGTTGGGAAAGTCTGCTCTTTTGCTTGTGAGTCTTCAATGCAGGTTTCTAGTTTGACTAACATTGATTTGAAGCCCCTCGTGCCCTCAATTGAGCAAGCTCCTTCTTTAGAGCTAAAGCCACTTCCTGATTCGCTGAAATATGCCTATTTGGGGGAAGATGAGACATTGCCAGTGATTCTAGCTAGCGACATAGCTGTTGATGAAGAAATTCGCCTCCTGGAGGTGCTGAAAAGAAGGATGAAAGCTATTGGATGGACTCTTGCTGATATTCCTGGAATTAGCCCTAATGTGTGCATGCACCGGATTTTGTTAGAGGATAGTGCCAAAGCTGTGCGTCAGCCACAGAGGCGACTCAACCCATTGATTCTTGATGTGGTAAAGAAAGAGGTTTCTAAACTTCTTTCTGCAGGTATAATCTATCCCATTTCTGATAGCCAGTGGGTTAGTCCGGTTCAGGTAGTTCCGAAAAAGACTGGTATTACTGTTATTCGTAATGATGAAGGTGAGCTTGTTCCAACTAGAGTCCAGAATAGCTGGAGGGTATGTATTGATTATAGGAAGTTGAATTCTGTGACCAGAAAAGATCATTACCCCCTTCCCTTTATTGATCAAATGCTTGAAAGACTGGCTGGTAGATCCCATTATTGCTTTTTGGATGGTTTTTCTGGATATTTTCAAATTTCTATTGCACCTGAGGACCAGGATAAGACCACATTCACATGTCCATTTGGAACCTTTGCATACAGATGCATGCCGTTTGGATTATGTAATGCACCTGGCACTTTTCAGCGTTGCATGGTCTCCATATTTTCTGATTTTCTTGAGCATTGCATGGAAGTATTTATGGATGATTTCACTGTCTATGGTGATTCTTTTGATGCATGCTTAGCTAGTTTGGATAGGGTTTTGGAAAGATGCATTGAATATAATCTTGTCTGAATTTTGAGAAATGTCATTTTATGGTCAAGAAAGGCATTGTTTTAGGACATGTTGTCTCACATGATGGCATTGAGGTTGATAAAGCCAAAATTGATATTATTTCATATCTTCCATATCCCTCTTGTGTGAAAGATGTGCGCTCTTTTCTTGGACATGCTGGATTTTACAGGCGATTCATTCAGGACTTTAGTAAAATTGCATTACCATTATCTCGTTTACTGTAGAAAGATGTGGGCTTTGTTTTTGATGATGCTTGTAGGTGTGCTTGGGATGAGTTGAAAAAGCGACTCACTACACCTCCTATCATTCAGCCACCTAATTGGAGCCTTCCCTTTGAGCTCTTGTGTAATGCTTCTGATTATGCATTGGGTGCAGTTCTTACTCAGAGAATAGAAAAGCGGCAACATATCATAGCATATGCATCACGGACACTGGATGCCACCCAGGCTAATTACACAACCACAGAGAAAGAGCTATTTGCAATTGTGTTTGGGCTTGAGAAATTTCGTTCTTACATCCTCCACACAAAAGTGACTGTCTTTACAGATCATTCGGCTATCAAGTACTTGTTCAAGAAGCCAGACTCTAAACCCCGCTTGATTAGATGGGTAATGCTGATACAGGAGTTTGATGTGGAGATCCGTGATAAGAGCGGTGCAGAGAACATGGTAGCTGATCACTTGAGTAGGATTGAGACTCCTGTGGTAACATCTTCTTTACCCTTAGATGATTTTCCTGATAATAGACTTTGTGGAGTTGATATGACTGTTCCGTGGTATGCTGACATTGCTAATTATCTGGCTGCATCTGTTTTACCAACTGATATGAATAAGCATCAATTAAACAAGTTTAAGAGTGATGCTAGGTTCTATATATGGGATGATCCCTACTTGTGGCACATTTGCAATGATCAGGTTATTAGGCGATGCATTCCTGATAGTGAATTTGAATCTGTGTTGACATTTTGTCACACTCTTGCTTGTGGAGGGCACTTTAGTGCTAAGCGTACTGCTAGGAAGGTTTTAGAAAGTGGGTTATTCTGGCCCACTCTATTCCATGATGCCCACGAGTTTTGTAAGAAGTGTTCTAGATGCCAATTTGTTGGCAATATTTCCAGGAAGCATGAGATGCCTCAACAGCCACTGTTGTTCTGTGAAGTCTTTGACGTTTGGGGTATTGATTTCATGGGACCTTTTCCTACTTCATTTGGTTATGTTTACATTCTGCTTGCTGTGGATTATGTCTCTAAGTGGGTTGAGGCAATCCCCACTCGTACTAATGACTCTTCTGTAGTGGTTTCTTTTGTCAGGTCTCACATCTTCTACAGGTTTGGAATCCCAAGAGCTATCATTAGTGATCAGGGTACTCATTTTTGCAACTGAAGTATGCAGAGCTTATTGAGCAAGTATGGTGTGATGCATAAGGTGGCTACTCCATACCACCCTCAGACAAACGGTCAAGCAGAACTCTCAAACAGAGAAATTAAGCTCATTCTTGAAAAGACAGTGCAACCTAACAGAAAGGATTGGAGCAAGAGGCTGGATAATGCACTCTGGGCATATCGTACAGCATATAAAAGCCCAATTGGAATGTCCCCATATCGAATTGTCTTTGGTAAGGCTTGTCATCTGCCAGTAGAGGTGGAGCACAAGGCATATTGGGCCATCAAAAGCTGTAGCCTTGATCTTGCTAGTGCTGGTGTTGAAAGAAAGTTACAATTGCAAGAACTTGAAGAGCTTAGGAGAGAAGCCTATGAGAATGCTCGGATCTACAAGGAAAGGACTAAGGCTATCCATAATAAGCTCATCTTAAGAAGGGAGTTTCACGTGGGCCAGAAAGTTCTACTTTATGTCTCTAGACTTAAATTCATGCCTGGTAAGCTCCGTTCTAGATGGGAGGGACCTTTTATTGTTACTAATGTTTTTCCCTATGGTGCTGTAGAGATTAAGAGAGAGCCAACTGGAAGATGCTTTACAGTCAATGGTCATCGCTTGAAGCCTTACTACGAGGGGTTCTCTACCCAAGATGTAGAAGTTATCACACTACGAGACGCCACGTAGCCTTGGTTGTATTCCTTCCCTTCACTCTTTTTGCTTTGCATTGTCATATTATTGAGTTGGGCTATGCTGGATACTTGCTTTGTGACTTGCCTATGTGTTCTGCATTGAGGACAATGCATTGTTTAAGTGTGGGGGAGGGATTTCATTCTTTTAGTTTTTTTTTTTTTTTTTGGTGTGTTTTTACTTTTGTTTTAGTTCCTCTTACAAAAAAAAAGAGAGAAAAAAATGTTTTGTTCTGTTTTGTTTTGAACGTGAAGATTGCAAGTTTGAAGTGATTCAGGTATGATGCATTCTTGATTTGAAAAGTGATTGATCATGTCTTGAGTGGATAAACTAAGTGGCAATGGATTTGACTTAGGTGAATTTAAGCTAGTAATCATGTACCTAGTGAGGTTTTGAGCCTGATGCATTTCTTCCTTTCATGTGTGTATATCGCTATCTCTTTTCTTGATCTAGAACTTGACTTGAATCTTGTTTGAGACCACATTTGTGCATTTGCAGTCATAAAGATGATAAAGGCATTCATTTCAATTTTTCTAGCCAGATAAGCCAAAAGCCTACCCTTTTCATATACTTATCCTTTGCTTAACCCCTTTGAGCCTTCATATTTCTTTTTCCCTCTTAACCCAAAAAAAAAAAAATCCTACCCTTTTCGAATGTCTTAGGAGTTGAAGAGTGTTATATTATATGTGCTTGGGATGGAGGAGCACATTTGGAGTTATGGTTTGGGTCAATTTGAAAAAAAAAAAAAAAATATTGTAATAAGATTCCGTTCCTCTAGTTTAAACTGTGCTAGTAACCGGGGATCTTCATCACCAATGTTGATCTTCGCGTCAAACGGCCAGTAAGAGCTATGAGCGTGCTAATAGCATCTTGGTGCCAAGGAGTTATCCATGCTTGAGTAACCGGCCTTTGTATCACCAATATGAAGTTCGCGTCAAAAAAGCATATACATAACGGCCTAAGAAAGTTTTTAAAAAAAAAGTGCTAAAAAAAAAATAGAGAAGAAGAAGAAGAATGACCCAATCCAAGTTTAATTTAGTTTCTTGCATTCCATTATATTTTTTCGTTGGTTCTCTTCATTTCCTAAGATGTTCAACTTTGTTTTCCTAAACACTCTATCCCTTATTTATTTACCTTAGCCCCATTACAACCTAATAAAAGTCCTTTTGATTTATGCTTGTAATTGCTTTAAGATTGGTGGAGAATTTAAATTCTTGTCAAGCCTATGGAAAGAGGATTGAGTAGGATGATTTTGAGTGTAAACACAAGCCAATACACTTTTGAGTGATGAGTGACATACACATTAACCTTGGTGAGGGATTTCTGACTTAGATTCCCCTTTGTCAAGTAATTTGCCATGATGTTTGTTTTCTTAATTCATGAGAAGATTATTTGGATAAGAGAGATGTTGAATGCTTTGGCTTACTTCTTGCTTGTGATTGGAACATTCACTTTTGGTTGATTTTCTTTTGTTTTTCTTACTGCTTTTTGGTCTTCATTTGCTTTGCCCAGGAGTGCAAAGGCTAAGTGTGGGGGAATTGATAAAACCCAATTTTTATATATTTTATCCCACAATAATTCAGGATTTAAATGATAATTTTGAGCTTAATTAGACTTTTTATGCATTATTGAATAAATTGGTTGATTTTTGGATTTTGCATAAAAATTGAGATTTTGGATTGAAAATATGAATATTTTGTGCTTTCCTATTTTTGACTTGGAATTAATTTTTCCTAATTTTTTGAAAACAAGTCTCATATTTTTAGAAAGACTATTTTTAGAAAGTTTTGCACTTTCTTGCCTAATTTTTGTGCATATGTGATATTTAATTTTTGATTATATTTGGATATAATCTACATTAATGGATGCACTTAAATTCTTGTAGGTCAAGAAAGAGTATATGGGAAATCCAATGGTGCAAGATTGTTTCTTGGAATTTAAGCACAATCCAATGGCTAATATTTAGTGGGTCAATTAATTATTAATGGGCTTGAGTTTTAGATCTAAGAAAATTTCCTTTTCTCTCCTAAAATAATCCCTCTAGCACGCTTAAGACCACTTTTTTTCCATCTATATGGAGACGCACGGACATTAAAACTAGAGCCCTCTCCTTTGAATATTATCCCATATATCCACCATATACCACCTCCTTGTCCCACGCACAAGAGCCATCTAGTCAACATCATCATCAACGTCTCCATTCCACGTGCCACATACACCCATCTCCATTCTCCATTCTCCGTTAACTATGGTGGCCATGATTCCTAATAGCATGGAGGGAGGAGATAATACCATGGAAGCTTAAGCTTACAGGGAGGCAACTTGGGAGGAGCATGGAAAAGACTAGAGCCTTGGCCTAGCACTTGAAGACCACAAGGGAGTGATGTTCCATTTATCTTTTTAATTCAAGGACTTGAAATTATTTAGTTTTAAATAATTTTAAGTTGTATTTTTGTTGAGACAATTTAGTTCTAGATTGTCATCTTTATGCTTGGATTGGATTGATATTTGGATTTTATTTATGTTGAGACACTTGTTGGAATTTATGTTTAGAACCTTTGCATTGTTAACTGAATTTATAATTGAGTTTTCATTATGAGTTTAATTATCAATGTGGTTTCAATTGCAAAATTTGGGTTCTTTCACCTCTTAATTGTTTAATTAAGTTGGTTGGTTATCTGATTGTTTAATCGGATAATTTCAAACATAATTTCCAGAATTAATTGGGTTATTTTTCATTGGTTTTAATAAGCTTAATTAACCAACCTTATACTGTTATGAGTTCTCTAATAGTTTAAGGGCTTTTGAAATTGAGGGTTCCCTTTGTTTCAAGTAGGTAATTAAGTTTATTAATTCCACTCTCTTATCACCTCCCTTTGGTCTAATTAATTGATTAAGGTTATGAAGGTTAAATTCATGCGAATCCTGAGTTGTCCCCTTTACCTTACTTGAAGAGAACTTCTCCATTTTTACTTGTTAACTCTCTTTGCTTTCTGATTAATTTTCTTTATTCATTATTTTTATTTTCTTTCAAAAAACCCCCCAAAAATTGCATTGCATTCATTTAGTTTGATTTAATTTTCATATAGATTTTAGGACATTTGCATTTTGCATTTAGAATTAGAATTTTGTATTTTAATTTGGGTCCACTTTATTGTCTTTTGTTTATCACCTGAATTTTTACCTAAAGAAACCCACAAATTGCTCCTTGGAAGTAATGACTTAGGTCGATCCTAAACTACAAATCAATGAGGACCTAGTTTAATTGAGTGCTTTAACGACAGAAGCATCATCAGTCACGTAATTCCCTCTTAACTTTTTGTTCTCTCTCTGACTTCTGTCTTTTGTCTAATTGCTTTTTCACATTTATTTTATTAGTCTATTCTCCTGTTCTTTAGTTGCATGTCCCAGGATAAGGCTCTTATACCTTTTGATTGGGAAATCAATAGAACTCTTAGGCAAATCAAGAAAACCAAACAAATAGCTGATCTAGTAAGCAACCTATAGTGAGTGAACCTTCTCCTCAAGTTGAAACTTGCTCAGAATCTGAATCTACTTTAGGAGGGTTTATAGACAATCATTTTGTGATGGATCAAAATAATAACAATGCTCAAACTGAGAGAGGTGATGCTACAAATAGACCTCAAAATGAAAGGCAAGCTGAAAATGTTCTCCATAATACTAATCCTCAATTGAATAGAGATGAGGAGAATAGGAGCATTAGAGAAATTAATAACTCAAGTGTAAACTGTGATCCATGTGGTTTTTATAACTTTGAAGCTGATTTTGAACTTAAAGGTACCTTGATTAATAGCTTACCAAGATTCCTTGGTCTTGCAGGGGATGATCCATATAGACACCTTCAGAATATGCATGCGGTTTGTTCTTCTATAAAGCCCCATGGTGCTCAATTGGAGGATGTGCTAAGGAGAGCTTTCCACTTCACATTAGAGGGAAATGCCAAAGAATGGTTGCAAAGTCTACCTCAACACTTCACAACACTTACATGGGAACAACTAAAGAAGGCCTTTTTAGAGAAATACTTTCCTGCATCAAGGACATCTAAATTGAGGAAGGCTATCTATGGAGTTCAACAAGATAGTAGAGAGACCTTGTATGAGTATTGGACAAGATTTCTAGCTATGCTTTCTAAATGTCCAAATCATCAAATCAGCAAGTCTAATTTAGTCTAGTATTTCTATGAGGGCTTGCTATCTCATCATAAGAACACAATAGATGCTGCAGCCCATGGTTCACTATTTGATTTGACTAATCACAATGCTTGGGAATTACTGGAGAAGATGGCTAACAACAATCAACAATTCAGCACAAGGGATAACCAATCTGTTAATGAGATTTTGAGGTCAAATCCTACTAACTGACTCTCAATTTGCTGCCTTATCAGAAAGGATGGACAAGAGGATGACTAGGATGGAGCAACTCTTGTCAAGTAAACAATGTGGTGCTATGGGAACATCTCAAGCCTTGGTAGCTCCCTCTTATGACTCCTGTGGTTCCATGATGCATTGGGCTGAATCTTGCCCTTCTCAATTTGAAGAAGTGTCAGCCATGTATCAACAAAGATCCGGTCAATATCAGCAAAGGAATCCTTTCTCCAACACTTATAATGAAGGATGGAAGGATCATCCTAATTTTAGATGGGGAGGAGGAGAGAACAACAAGGAGAAGTTTATGCAGAATAGGTTTCAGCAACGTCAACATTCAGAACAAGCTATGTGAAGGAGAGCCTTAATTATCGTTTGCTTAGAGGTTCTCAATCAAAAATAAATCCAAGCTATGCAGTATAGTGCAAACTCGGGTCGTTTCACTTTTGGGAGCCTTTATTAATTACCTAAGCTAGACTAAATGCCATGCAATGCAATGAAATGGGGTTTTGGGTTTTTAAGATTTAATGAAATGTGCCAAAACTAAATGCAATGAAAACAAACCTAAGATACTATATTTTTGGTGTTTTAAGATAATAATAATGGAATGGAAATGAATGATAGGAAATCTCTTGAAAATGGTTTTGATGGCAATCATAGTTCACTTAAATATTGGGAGTTTCACAAATCCATTAGGTTTCCTTAATAAGAACCTCATTAACTCAATGAGTCCAAAGCTTTCATTAATGAACTCATTAATGAAAACTTTGTTTAGCTTCCCTAATGTGTAAATTTGGAATGATCATGCAATTGGCTCAATGTAACACACAATCAACTCAGTACCGAAACATAACCATGCAAGATAGGAGAGAATCATGAGAGTTACAATAAGCATATATGCAACTACATATATTTAAGCACAAAATTCAACATCAATCAATCCAAATTACAAATGTTAATCATTAACTAATGATTACAGTAACAATCCCAAGTTCTTAACTAACAATTTACAACTCCTAGACCTAGAAAGCCATAAATCATAGCTAAAAATTGAAAACTGAAACTAAACTCCCCTTTGAAGCCTAGAAACTCATGCCACACCACCATTCTTCAAGAGTTGATAAACCCTAGCCCTCCATAGCTTTAAGAAAAACTCTAACTAGAGTGAATCTGTCAACCATAGCAGCTGGGAATGGAAGGAAATGAGATGGAGTGAAGGAAAGGTGAAGGAAATGGATAGGGAAGAAGATGGAGGTGGAGAGGCAAGAAGATGAGAGAATAGAGGTGTTGGAGATGATAGAATGGAGTGTTAGGTCGAAAATAGGGTTTCTAAGGGCTTTTAGGGTCAATTTGGGTCGGATCATATGAGTAGAGGGTCTATTTTTGCGTTCTGGATCCGAATCTGACGTTATTGATACGAAGAGGTTCGCCGCGGCGAACTATTCTAGAGAGGAAATGTAGTGAGATTTTGAGAGTTTGCCCCGGCGAACCAAAAAGTTTGCCCCGACGAACTATTCCAGAATAGCCACTGATGCACATTTTCAGACTTTTTGCCACAGCACAGCATTTTCTTGGAAACTCTCATGTTGTGTAATGCTTTGGTCTTCAATCTTGGCTCTAATTCTCAAGTGTCCTACAATAAAAAGCAACAATTTGAAGCATCAATTGTCCTAGAAATCAATTGAATACAATTAATAACCAATTATGACAATTTTACCCTAAAAAAGACACTAACTCAAAGTAAGGACTCTTAATCTAAATTAAGCACAATTATCATTAAAAGGAGCCAAAACCTATGATAAAAACCCTTAAAATGATATGAAATAACATAGACCAATTGGGTTCAATCAAATCCCCCACGCTTAAACCTTTGTACTGCTGGACAAAGGCAATACAAAACCAGAGCAAGAGAATAGCATTGATACAAATGAGAACCTCTATGAATTCAAAGTAAGAAAGCGATAGTGTCATTAATCCAACTCTTCAAACAAGCAATTATAGTAATCCAAATTAATGAGAAGGGATTAAAGTAGAGTACAATCAATGCAATGGGAATGAACAAAAGAGAAAACACTCAAGATATAAATTGTTTCACTCTACTCACCAAGTTGGGGTAATTCTCTCTCAAATCCACTTAATCAACCACTTTACCATAAGCTTGTTACAATCCTAGTTCTCCACTTCTAATGCATGAATACAATGATCAAGAGGACTCTTAAGGTTATGATGATGGAAAGGGCTAAATGAAATAAGATAAGGTGAAAAGATATGAAATGATTAAGCACCAAGCATCTTAGAAAAGGTTTCCAACTACTATTTACTCTATTTCTCTAAAAGCACAACTTTGTTCTTCAAACCACCAATGAATTGCCTTATTTCAAGATTTTATTCTATTGGTACCATTTTATTTTGATCTTTCTTTCTTTGGCTTTTCTTAAACATTTTCTTCTATTTCTTTGCCTTTTTCTATTTCTCTTTTCTCTTCTTTTTCTTTTTCTTTTGGCAATTCAAAACCCAAGAAGACAAAGTTTAACACATCATGAATGTAATAGTAAAAATGTTGGAAGCTTGAATGTATAATGTATCTCTTGGCACTTAAGAAAAGATGAAGGCTCAAATGGTTAGCAATGGATAAAATCATGTGGGTTTGTGTTTGGAATGTAAGGGTTTAGAAAAGAATGCCTCTATCATGCTCATCACATTAATGCAACTAAGTCTTGATTAAGAATTAGAACAAGTTCTAGAAAGTGGAAGATATAAGTGGATGCAACTCACTATGAATGAAAATTAGGCTCAAAGAATCTTCCAACACGGCTAAATCTCAAATGCTCATGGACAAAGATTAATTGTACTCCAGATTAATCACAATACATTAACTCAATCAATATAAAAGCAAGCTTGAAGAATTGTGACCAATGAAACTAAAAGAATCAACTTTAAACAAATACCAATTCTCATGAGTATCAATACAAGTTCAAAATCATTTACCAAAGTCCAAAAGTACATAAATTCAAGTGTAAGTTAATTGAAGCAAAAAAATTTCAAAAATTTTGACTCAAAATCTTCAAATTAAGTTCAAAAATCAATCAAAATTTTGAAATTTTTTTTTTAGAAACCAGATTTTCAATAAACATAGGAAAACACAACACAATCAGTGAATATTAATCCCTCCCCCATACTTAAATCTTGCATTGTCCCCAATGCAAAACTCAAGTACAACCCTAAATAAAAGAAACCAAAACCAAAAAGGGAGCAAAAGAAAAGAAAAGAAAACAAACTACTTTTACTACTGGCTATGTCCCTCCCCCACACTTATCTCACAAAACAAGCAAATAAGTCAAAAGATAAGAGTTAAGGAAGGAAAGGGACAACCTTGAGAACGAAATCTCTTCAAACTCTTGTAGGAGAAGTTCTCATCCCAAATGAGAATCATGCATTTCTTCCATATGCCCACTTCTCCTTTATTGATCTTCCTTAGTAGAGGTGGTGTGGAGTCCTACAAGTAAGTAGAACCAACAGCAGTACTATTGGAAATTGTGCCCTAGGGGCCAATCTTTATGTTTTGAACATTGTTAATTTATGAATTTATTAATTACGTTATCATATTATTTACATGTTTACTGTGATGACTATCCTTGGATAACTCATGGTTTATCCTAAATGTCCCTGGTCAGTCATCTATGTGGGAGCAAAGATGAAATAAGACCAGTATGACTTTAAAGATATATAGAGATATAAATTAAAGTCATAGGCACATGTAAGAGTACAAGGTGTTGGACCGACCCGCTATGAGAGAGCTGCATGGGTTAAGTCATAAGCTTCTCTCATATACAAACCATGTCACTGTGCCCTTTGACCTGAGATCATCATGGATTCATACATGAGAAACGCTTAGCTTTGACCTAGTCAAAAGTCACTTTTGACCGAGTGATCATAAAGACTATGTTCAGGCTTAGTGGTTTTTTCATGCGGAGGAATGTGAATGGTCAAGATGGAATTTGTCCCTCACATTCGTAGAGAGACATTACTGGGCCCCTCGATGAGTGAGTCTGAGAAATGTATGGCCATACTATAATGGAAAGGTAGTTCCATTTCTATACTCAGACTACTCAGGGATCGAGAAAGTAACGGTCATGAATAGGAGGATGACATTCTCCATGCCTCATCCATGACCAAAATGTCGTGTGACAAAAGGGATGTGATATGGTTGTATGAAAGGTTGCATCGTTCAATGATCCTCATATGTTTTGGGTAGTCGTGATGTCTTTCTAGAGACCGCTTACGACTTGTGGGTCATTATAGTTAACGGCCCACTGCCAACTTCATATAGGCCTACAGGGTCGCACACAAAATAGCCCAACACGAGTTATGATGTCCAGATTCATTGAATCTAAGATATGTCCAGATTCAATGAATAATATAGGGTGGATGTGTATATATATATATATATAAATTCATATATATATATAAATATAAGAGATATTAATTGTTAGATTTAATTTATAAGGATAAATTAAATATATATATATTAATTCCGTCATCTCTTTATTAAATAAATAGGTGAATTAAATCTGTGAGACGGATTTAATTTAAACCATATTTATTTAATTGTTCTCTTATCTGATTAGGCAATATTTGATATTGTATTAATTTCGGAATTAATTTAGAGTTAATTTCGAAATTAAATATTATTCATTAAACCTATAGCATCCTATATATTTGATAAGAGGAGCTAGGGTTTTAAGCGTGAGAGGACCAACATATAAGAGACGGCCTAAGAGAGATAAGAGTGGACGGATTCTCTAAAAACCCTAGACGGACAAAAGGGCGCTAGCAAGCCGTCTATAACCGGAGAGCTATTCATGTGGATACCGGTAGAGGAAGCTAACCGGAGTTGTCGACTTCGAACGATAAAGGAGGCGAGCAGAGGCATCCTGAACGGTGGAATCACCAAGCCACTCGGAAACCGAACACCGAAGGTAATACTTCTTACTACCTGACTTAAACGCGATCGATAGATCCGGGCAAGGGATTGAAAGTTTTAAAATTTTAAGTCTTTCCGCTGCGTGTCGTCTTTCAATTCCCTTCAAGTACCACATCCAGAAATAGAAACATGAAGAGGATAAAAATGAAATAAAGACAGCTTAGAAGTTAATCTCTCCAAGTAACTATCACAACCAAGAAAATCAATAGTACTCCCATCAGTAGGAGTCAAATTTTTATTTAAATTTTTGAAACACTCAAGCTCATGTGAAGTGGAAGCTGAAGAATCCAACTGACAGTTGTTGGAGTACAGTACATCACTATCACATTCACAAGAGGTAATGTTTGTAGGGGAGGAAAAGAAAGAACAAAATGATTTATGCAAACTACTATTTACAATGCAAGATAAATCAAGAGGTAAATCACAAGATAAAACTTGTTGGAAAGACTTATTGATATTCATGATTTTATCAATTGAAACTTTAAAGCCTTTCTCAACATTATTAAAAGCTACGAACTCATTGGAATTATCATGAATTTGATTCTTAAGGCAATGGTTAGGTTCACATTTTTCCACAGAATCATTTTCTAGGCAATTCACATCAACATCATGCTTTAGCTTTTCAGCACTTTCAATACTAGAAGGTAATGCACACACTTTACCAAAGTTCTGCTTTTGCCACTCCACAAGTATATCATTTTTGTTATCAATGCAATCCATGCATATAGTGTGAGCATTGCAAGAACAAGATAAAGGTTCATTCAAATCAGAATCAGTTTCACTATCCAATCTAGCACTAGAAAGAGAAGCATGTTCTTCACACAAAGAAGCAGTGACAGTGCAAGCAAGATCATTAACTAAACAACTATTATTAGAAGTGTTCAAGTGTGAATTTTCATTTTGAAACATATGAGGGGATTCAACTATGATTTCCTCATCCACCTCATTATCACTCACATTATCAATAACTTCAACAGGAATAGCAGTTCTAGCACAAGGGTCAATCTCCTCAAGAAGAGGAGCAATATTACATGATGTAAGGCACGAGTCCTTATGAGTTTGTGGATGTTCTTGCTTCATCTCAGCCTCTTGCATGAGTGAATTTGGACACTTTGATTCATCCTTCCCCATCCCAGATTCAATTTGCACTATATCACTCAAGAACTTTCCCAATGCACTTTGACATTCTTCTAACTCTTCCTCTGATTCCTTCGAAATTCCAGATATTTCTACCTCTTCAAGTAATCCATGGTAGTATGAATTCAAGCGGTCATAAGCTTCTCTTAAAAATCGTATCTGGTCATTCTTAGGAATAGTGAGAAATGGGTCAGGTTCACTGAATTCATGATCATGAGATTGGGGAAAGGGTTGGTACATGGATTGGGACAAGGGTTGGTGGTGGTAGTCATTTGGCGAAGGAGATGGTTCAAAGGGGGAATTATATGGTGAGAATGGTTCAAGATATGAAGTGGGACATGCATGGAATGACGGTGATGGTTCATGAAATGGTTGGTGAGATAAGGAAGGGTATTGGTGGTAGGGTTCATGTGATGGAATGTTTGGCTCATGATATGGATGATGTGAAGGAAAGTGTTTAAAGTGTGGATTGTATGGTGGAGGTGATAGGTCATAATGTTGTCCTAATGGTGGATGTTGGTTTGTGTATGAATGGAATGAAGAGGTATGGCAAGGAAAATGTGGAGGGTTATTCATCCAATCATTGCCATGGTTATGGTTTGGATAAGAGGTATCATGTCTTTGATGGGTCCCATCCTGTTCTCTATGATCCATGTGTGCCAGAAGAAGATCCAGTTCCTGTTGTATAGCATCAAGCCTTTGAGGAGAATTATCACCTATCAGAGTATTGTCACCTACAAAAGAGGAAGGGTGATCAGATGGACCTAAATTATTATTAAACCATGCCATAAGAAAGCTAAACAATCAATTCCCAAAGAGTTTTTAAGAATTTTTTTTTTTTAGATAAGGGACCCTTCGCCGCGGCGAAAAGAAGGGTTTGCCGCGGCAAAGATGTCTAGAGAGGGAGAATGGAATCTGGTTCAACACGCTACGCTGCGGCGAAACACAAAGTTGGCCGCGGCGAAGTTGTCCCGAGAGGGATTCTTACTAAAATTGAGCAAGTTGGTCGCGGCGAAACAGGGAGTTGGCCGCGGTGAAATGTCACAGACAGTAAGAAAACCAGAACACAACAACAAAAACACAGAGAATGAAAACAAGAAGAAACTCAAAAATGCAATGAATGCTATGAAGGGTATGAAACTATATGCAAAAATCAAAATCAAAATCAGGGTCTTTGTTTGTATATCTCAAAATTTTTATACAATGCAAAATCTATTATGCACAATGCAAAAATGTAACCTAACAGGCTCACAAAAACCCAATCAACCAAAGTTGACAGTTAACTAGCCTAAGGAACCAATTGCTTGGCTCCCCGGCAACGGCACCATTTGAAGGAGAGCCTTAATTATCGTTCGCTTAGAGGTTCTCAATCAAAAATAAATCCAAGCTATGCAGTATAGTGCAAACTCGGGTCGTTTCACTTTTGGGAGCCTTTATTAATTACCTAAGCTAGACTAAATGCCATGCAATGCAATGAAATGGGGTTTTGGGTTTTTAAGATTTAATGAAATGTGCCAAAACTAAATGCAATGAAAACAAACCTAAGATACTATATTTTTGGTGTTTTAAGATAATAATAATGGAATGGAAATGAATGATAGGAAATCTCTTGAAAATGGTTTTGATGGCAATCATAGTTCACTTAAATATTGGGAGTTTCACAAATCCATTAGGTTTTCTTAATAAGAACCTCATTAACTCAATGAGTCCAAAGCTTTCATTAATGAACTCATTAATGAAAACTTTGTTTAGCTTCCCTAATGTGTAAATTTGGAATGATCATGCAATTGGCTCAATGTAACACACAATCAACTCAGTACTGAAACATAACCATGCAAGATAGGAGAGAATCATGAGAGTTACAATAAGCATATATGCAACTACATATATTTAAGCACAAAATTCAACATCAATCAATCCAAATTACAAATGTTAATTATTAACTAATGATTACAGTAACAATCCCAAGTTCTTAACTAACAATTTACAACTCCTAGACCTAGAAAGCCATAAATCATAGCTAAAAATTGAAAACTGAAACTAAACTCCCCTTTGAAGTCTAGAAACTCATGCCACACCACCATTCTTCAAGAGTTGATAAACCCTAGCTCTCCATAGCTTTAAGAAAAACTCCAACTAGAGTGAATCTGTAAACCATAGCAGTTGGGAATGGAAGGAAATGAGATGTGTAACACCTTACGTTTACGACCTTATATTGTGCCAAGTTAAGACATTCGGAAGCGCAAACTAAGGTTACCGGGTTGAAAAACCTGAATTTGAAAATTTCTTTTCCCGCATTACTATTCACCGTAACCTTAAACTTGGCATAACTTTGAAAAATCATAACTAATTCTAGAAAAATCGAAATGAGGTCGTTCCAAGTCTCACTCGAAGCTCTTGGCATCATCTATCAAGGAAAAATGACCTCAGGTTCCGCTTTAATCAGAAGCGCATTCGTTTTCAATTTCGAAAAGTACTGTTCATTTGGTCATTTTTCTATTTTCCAGGATTTTTGCCTAACTTCAGAAAGTCATAACTTCTTACACAGAGCTCCGATTGTGACGTTTTACCACTCATTTTAAAGGGAAAAATAAGATCTATTTGCATGCCAAATTTCAGGGAAAAAGTCAACCATTTGACCAGGGTCTTCGTTGGTCAAAGTTTGGTCAAATCTAGACCATTTTTATCCCCTTTTTCACTAATTCTAACAGCATTTCGTTTTTCACTATAATCATACTATAATCACATGTAAAGCTATTCTATCATTAATATACATTCCAAAAAGGTTATCATATCATGTATTCATGATCATAGCATGTTTACATGGCTTGAAAGAGAAAGGTTCAAAACCGTATAATACATTACATAATTCATAACTTCTTCAAGCCATGACTATTTCCTTTCCTTTCTCCTTAGCAGTAGTGGCACCTAGGATATCATGTTATAGGAGGAATGAGATTTCATAGAAATCCCAGTAGCATTGAACATACAACCATCAAGTCAACATGCATAAGATGTCATGCTACATGCAGTATAATAACATTTCTAGTCTTTATGCCATGCCATAATCATTCTGTATCCATGTCATCATATCATGGAGCATATAATCATTCTGGTCAAAACTCAATCATGCAAGAGCCAAGGCATACATTGCAAGGAGTTCACATCATCTGTACATAACATTCTCATGGCACATAAACACACATAGCAGATACACCAAATGCAGATCAACAAAATAATTGCAGTTCACGCTACCTCAATTCCTTGCTTAACGTTTCCTCCTTGATCCCTTGCTGGAGATCCTCCTAGGTTTCCAGAAGAATTGCCTATCAACCATATAGTAAGGGTATGGTAAATTCCATATCCAGTATACCATTCTTTCTCAATATAATGCTACCCTTGTATCTTTCAATTTATAATTTCTGTATACCTTTCCTAGACCTTTGACCTTGGTTTGACCAAGCCTTAATCCTCAGTTAAGGTCTTGGAATTCTTCCTTAATCCATGATTAATCATGCTTTCTTGGTTAATCACTAACCCTTAATCCTTAATCCAATATTTAATTAAGGTCCTCAAGTCACATAGTCATAATCCTCTAAAATTAAATCACTAATCCCTTTTTGGATTAACCATTAATCATTCTCTAATCAACATGATTAACCATTAATCATTCCTTAATCAACATGATTAATCATTAATCATTCTCTAATATGATTAAGCTTTAATCAATCCTTATTTAACATGATTAATCATTAATCATTCTCTAATCAATATGATCAAGCTTTAATCATTCCTTAATCAACATGACTAATCATAATTAAACATCCTTCAATTAGCATAACTAATCACTAATTAATTAGGGTAGCTAACCTTAATCACTTACTAATCCTTAATCAAATATCATGACTAATCTTAGCTATCACTAAACCATAATTAATCAAGGCAATTAATCCTAATCTTCCTCAAATAAATAATCAACTAAAAGTAATTAACACTTAGGGAGATAAACATACCTTAATTAGCGCTTAATCGGCGATTAGAGGTGTTTAAGCTTGCTGTCTCTCTTTCTCTCTCTTCTTTCTTCCTTTCTCTCTCCTAGAACTCAAGAACACAAAATTCTCTCCCAACAAACCACCTTGGCCGAATTTGTTCATGGAAGGGGGGTATTTATAGGCCTTGATATTTCAAAATGCCGAAAATGCCCTTCGGGAAAAAGATGCGATCTCGGCCGTCCATTTTTTTCTACTTTACACATGGACAAATCTTAGGGCACACACCATAAGAAAGTGACACATGTAGGGACACCTAATCACCATGTGATTTTCATGTGGAAAATAAATATTATTTTATTATTTTGTCTCTTATTTCCCTTTATGCCCTTGAACAATGTGGAAAATTCCAACTTTGTCCTCTCCTTCTAATTTTGGCCGAATTATTGCTCTTAATATTGGAAAAAATATGACTCATCCAATAATCAGTGCAATCCACTGATTATTTGTGTATTTCTGGCCCGATTTTCCAGCAATCCTGTCCAATTTACTGTCACAAAATTCCGATTTCAACACCTCATTAAATTCCCCTCATTCCAAGGGTAATCCATGATTTTTCTCAAGTTCTATCTCCCTCTATAATTTTCTAAATTTTATTCTGTCAAAAATCACTATTCTACCGATAATAATTCGGTAATAAATATCCTTTAAGCTAACCTTTGTACATCCAAAGGTGGGAAATAATTTTATAAATTAGGATAATATGTCACATAATTTATCCATATTTTTCCTTGAATTTTTGAGGCCTCTATATATTTTAAATAATGGAAATTTGGACATTATTTCCAATACTGCCCTTCTTTAACTGATCTTTTCAGAAATGACCGTTATGTCCCTATCCTGATTTTTCCTCATAGCCTGGATCCTCTACCAGTCTACTATACTACTTGGCCTTAGTCAGTCACAAATCATTCATCAGTTAGAATAAAATTATCAGGGTGTGACATTTCTTCCCCCCTAAAAATAAATTTCGTCCTCGAAATTTTAACACATACCTTATGTGAAGAGCTCTGGATACTTGCTCCTCATCTCGTCCTCCTTTTCCCACGTGGCCTCTTCTTGATTTAGATCTTTCCAAATCACTTTGACCAAAGGGATTCCTTTGTTCCTCAGCTGCTTGACTTTCCGATCCACTATGCGTTCTGGTCTTACTTCAAATGTCAGATTGTTCTTTAGCTCAATCTGATCATATTCTAGCACATGTTCTGGATCCGGATTGTACTTCTTCAACTGGGAAACATGGAAGACGTTGTGCAACTGACTCAAGTTCGGGGGTAAGGCCAGTCGATAGGCTACAGGTCCTACCTTTGAGAGTATTTGGAATGGTCCCACATATTTAGGCGTCAGCTTTCTCGCCTTAATAGATTGTCCTACTCCGGTAGTTGGAGATACCTTCAGGAAGACATGGTTTCCAACCTCGAACTCTAACGGCTTTCTCCTACTGTCGGCGTAGCTCTTCTGTCTGCTTTGAGCCGTGAGTAACCTCTGTTTGATCTGTTTAATCTGTTCAGAGGTATGATCTACTATATCTGGACCCCAAATTTTTCTCTCTCCGAGTTCTGCCCAACAAAGCGGGGGTCTGCACTTTCTCCCATACAATGCCTCGTATGGTGCCATCTGGATACTGGAATGGTAACTGTTGTTGTACGCGAATTCTGCCAAAGGCAGATATTCATCCCAGCTTCCTTTGAAATCCAAAACGCACGCTCTCAGCATATCTTCTAGTGTCTGTATCGTTCGTTCTGTTTGTCCGTCCGTTTGCGGATGATAAGCTGTACTGAAACTCAGTACCGTGCCCATGGCTTCTTGCACTGCTTTCCAGAATCTCGACATGAATCTTGGATCCCTATCAGACACAATGTACTCTGGAACCCCATGTAATCTTACGATCTCTTTAATGTATAACCTCGCTAACTTCTCTGGCGAATATTTAACATTAATCGCCAAGAAATGGGCCGACTTCGTCAGTCTATCAACTATGACCCATATTGCATCGTATCCTGACGACGTACGAGGTAGTCCTACTATGAAGTCCATAGAAATACTGTCCCACTTCCATTCAGGAATACTAAGGGGTTGTAACAATCCTGACGGCTTCTGATGTTCTGTCTTCACCTTTTGGCATGTAAGGCACTTTGTCACATACTCCGTGACATCTCGTTTCATACCAGGCCACCAAAATAATGACTTGATGTCTTGATACATCTTGGTCATTCCTGGATGAATCGTATATTTGCTTTTATGTGCCTCATCTAGGATTTGCTTCCTGAGATCATCTACAGGAGGAACATACGATCTTCCTCTGAATTCTATTACTCCCTCTGTTGAGATCTCGAAATCTTTTGCCTCATTGCTCAAGACTTTAGCTCGAAGGGTCTTTGCTAACGGATCTCCTCTTTGAGCTTCTTTGATTTGTCTTATCACATCAACAGTTGTTCTCTGCACTAATGGCTTATTAGCCACATCATCTGCTGTTAATTGCATGTGATAAATAGGACCCCAATCTCTTATATCTTCTAACATATCACCCTCTTTGATCATGAGGGTAGCTACTTGCACCACTTTTCTGCTCAGAGCATCAGCCACTACATTGGCTTTTCCCGGATGGTACTTGATCTGATAGTCATAATCTTTCAACAACTCCATCCATCTCCTCTGTCTCATGTTAAGTTCTTTCTGGTCTTGCAGGTACTTGAGACTCTTGTGATCGCAGAACAATTCTATAGTTGCCCCATACAAATAATGCCTCCATATCTTCAAGGCATACACTATCGCTGCAAGCTCCAGGTCATGAGTGGGGTAATTTTCTTCGTGAGGTTTTAATTGGCGCGAGGCGTAGGCAACAACTCTTCCCTGCTGCATCAGTACACATCCCAATCCCTGTTTGCTAGCATCTGTGTACACTACATATGGTAGTGTTGGATCGGGGATAACTAGTACTGGGGTAGAGGTTAGCCTTCGCTTCAGCTCTTGAAAACTTGCCTCACATTTCTCGTCCCACAAGAACTGCTGGTTCTTCCTGGTTAGCTTTGTCAGCGCTTGGGCAATTCTAGAAAAGTCCTGGATAAATCTCCTATAGTAACCTGCCAGCCCTAAGAAACTTCGTATCTCTGTTACTGTCTTAGGCTGCTCCCAGTTTAGTACTGATTCAATTTACTGGGATCTACGGCCACACCTTCATGGTTAATCACATGGCCTAGGAATTTAACTTCCTTTAACCAAAACTCACATTTACTGAGCTTGGCGTAGAGTTGTTTCTCCTTCAGTGTACTCAGCACAATTCTCAAGTGCTGCTCATGCTCTTCCTGAGTTTTGGAGTACACTAGTATGTCATCAATAAAAACTACTACAAACAGATCTAAGTATGGTCTAAAAATCCGGTTCATGTAGTCCATGAAAATAGCAGGTGCATTTGTCAATCCAAACGGCATCACTAAGAACTCATAGTGTCCGTATCGGGTCCTAAATGCAGTCTTCGAAACATCTTCTGTCTTTATCCGCAGCTGATGATATCCCGATCGTAGATCGATCTTGGAAAACACCGTTGCTCCTGCCAGTTGGTCTAGCAGATCATCAATTCGCGGCAGAGGGTATTTATTCTTTATCGTCACCTTGTTTAGCTCTCGATAGTCAATGCATAGCCTTAGACTACCGTCTTTCTTTTTCACAAAGAGTACTGGAGCACCCCAGGGAGATACACTTGGTCTTATAAAACCCTTCTCCAACAGCTCCTCAATTTGTCTCTTTAGCTCAACCATTTCGTTGGGAGCCATTCGATATGGAGCTTTGGATATTGGTTTTGTCCCTGGTACAAGATCAATCGTGAACTCCACTTCTCGCTCTGGCGGAAGTCCACTGATCTCTGTTGGAAATACCTCTGGGAAGTCTTTCACTATCGGTATTTCTTCAATTCCTTCTTCTGCCTCTGCTCGAATTGAGAAGAATACAATATATCCTTGACATCCGTGCCGTAAGCATCTACTCGCTTCGGCTTCAGTTATAAAATTTAGACTTACTTCTTTTCTAGGAATTTCTTCCTTAGAGGGTAATACTAACGTTTTCTTACCACAATCTAGAAGTATGTTATTGGCAGATAACCAATTCAAACCAATTATCACCTCAATGTCACGAAAAGGCATGCATATCAAGTCAATGATAGTGCAACAATGCTGATAACAGACCACACAATTCAGGCATGCTTTAGAAGTCACAACTTTAGGACTAGTGGGAGTAGAAACAACAATATCATATGGCAAGGTATCAACAGTCAAACCCAATCGCCCAACACAATCATGTGATATAAAGGAATGGCTAGCACCTGAGTCAAACATGGCATACACAAGGCAATCATTAACAGTGATCGTACCTTGGATCATGTCAGGTGACTTACGGGCCTCTTCCTGTGTAAGGGCAAACACCCTGCCTTGGGTCTGCTGTCTCGTCCCATCTGCCCCTTGTGGGCATTCCTTCGAAAAGTGTCCTGGTCTCCCACATCTATAGCACACGTTCTGGCCAAATAAACATGGCCTGTCGCCATGATTCTTGCCACACTTCTCACATTCCTTGGCCCTTCGTGTGATATCAAACCCTTCAGGTCGTCTGCCTCCTCTTCTCATCTTTCTGCCAAAGCCAGGCCTCTTCCTCTTTTTGTTAACATAAGAGGTTCCTTCTTGATTCGGCCTCGATGGGGGTCTCTCAGCTTTCAAAGCTATCGGCATCATTCCTCGATGATTTTGACTTGCTTCAGTAATGCGGCAGACTTCTACTGCCTTGTTAAAACTCTCGATCTGCTGAGGCGCCACGACCTCTCTTAATGCTGGCTTTAATCCTCTGACCAGCTTCTCCGTATTCCACCGTTCGTCATTGAGACGTTTTAGATAAGCAGAATAACGGGACAGCCGAATGTGCTTTGCTAGGTAATCATCAAAAGTTTCATTATTCCCCTGCTGCAACACTAGGAATTCAGCTTCCATTTTATCCTGTGCTGATCGGGGAAAGTACTTCTGATAGAATCTTTCTTTGAACACCTCCCATGTTATTGGGGTGTTGTTGGCTTGCAGTACCAACTCAGTGTTGTTCCACCACTGATCTGCTTCTTTCTCTAGCTTATAAATTGCCATCTGAGCTTTAACCTCAGATGAGCATCCCATTACCCGAAAGATCTTCTCCAGTCGGGTAATCCAATCTTCAGCTACTTGTGGTTCCAATGAACCCTTGAACTCTGGCGGATTATGCTTGCAAAATTTCGTAATCCACTGCTGAATATCTTCTTGATTTTCAGCCACTCCTGCTTGCTCTTCAGGTACTTGCTGTTGGACTTGTGGGGTCGCTTCAGCTTGCATTTGCTCAGGTTGTCGTAACTGAGCAATCGCTGCTGCTACCGCTGCTGCTATAACGGCGTCTCTCTCTTCTTGCTGCCGTAACTGTGCCTCTTGTAGTTGCTGTACGACTCGTTGTTGCTCATCCAGCCTATTCATTACTTGCTGGATAGGATCTCTATGTGGTTCCTCAGGAGTGTTTCTTGCTCCTCTCCGTGTTCTCACCATTTCGCTTGTTCTTTAATTAACTATGGGAGAATAAAGGAACTCTTTAATCATTTATCATATAAACATACCCTTCTTATTTATATAACAAACATTTGTACAGCAACACAAGGGTTACACAGAGTTTTTAGCAGTTAGCCTAACTTATATACAGTCCAAAACTATTTACACTATATACATCATCAGTCTAGCATTGACCATGACCAGCTCATGGAAAAGTAGCCCATACAAAAGTCTCTATGGCGTCGACCATCTCCAGGAAAGTGCATCTGGTTAGGCGATTACATATCTCATTGATTCCTTCATTCCATTTCCATGTCTTGGGGATTACATGGAACAGGGCTAGGATCCAATCTTCATTTCCCAAGTATGATCCTCTCTAGTCACCCAATAATAAAGGCTCTTAATGTCCTCTAAGAACCTTAAGTATACATCAGCTTCCTGGTGCTCATATGGCCTAATGAAACGGCTTCTAAACTGGAATTCTTGAACTAGCTGAGGGAGGCATTGGAACTCTTTCTTAATTTCAGGTATAGGGATTTTACTTGGACCTGCTTCATCCTTAGTAGGCATCTTAACAACTGGAGCTATATCGTTAGAGGCAACAGTGGCAATGTCTTTCTCTAGAGCCTTCCCCTTGAAACCGAAGTAATCTACCTGAGTAGCTGGGGATTTGGTGCTAAGCTCTCCATACCTCTCAATATCCTCGTACCACCATGTCTCATCATACCACCATGGATATTGCTCACCGGGCATGACCTTGCTAATGGTCTCTCCGGATTTTCCACTTCCACTACAAACAGCCATTACCTGAGCTTTTCTGTAATCCTAATGACCAAATGAACTCATTAATAAGCACTATCACATGCTTTCCTTAAAATGCAGAGCATACAAAATATCAAAATTTGTTCTGTGTGCCAGAACCATGTGCTCTGATACCATAAATGTAACACCTTACGTTTACGACCTTATATTGTGCCAAGTTAAGACATTCGGAAGCGCAAACTAAGGTTACCGGGTTGAAAAACCTGAATTTGAAAATTTCTTTTCCCGCATTACTATTCACCGTAACCTTAAACTTGGCATAACTTTGAAAAATCATAACTAATTCTAGAAAAATCGAAATGAGGTCGTTCCAAGTCTCACTCGAAGCTCTTGGCATCATCTATCAAGGAAAAATGACCTCAGGTTCCGCTTTAATCAGAAGCGCATTCGTTTTCAATTTCGAAAAGTACTGTTCATTTGGTCATTTTTCTATTTTCCAGGATTTTTGCCTAACTTCAGAAAGTCATAACTTCTTACACAGAGCTCCGATTGTGACGTTTTACCACTCATTTTAAAGGGAAAAATAAGATCTATTTGCATGCCAAATTTCAGGGAAAAAGTCAACCATTTGACCAGGGTCTTCGTTGGTCAAAGTTTGGTCAAATCTAGACCATTTTTATCCCCTTTTTCACTAATTCTAACAGCATTTCGTTTTTCACTATAATCATACTATAATCACATGTAAAGCTATTCTATCATTAATATACATTCCAAAAAGGTTATCATATCATGTATTCATGATCATAGCATGTTTACATGGCTTGAAAGAGAAAGGTTCAAAACCGTATAATACATTACATAATTCATAACTTCTTCAAGCCATGACTATTTCCTTTCCTTTCTCCTTAGCAGTAGTGGCACCTAGGATATCATGTTATAGGAGGAATGAGATTTCATAGAAATCCCAGTAGCATTGAACATACAACCATCAAGTCAACATGCATAAGATGTCATGCTACATGCAGTATAATAACATTTCTAGTCTTTATGCCATGCCATAATCATTCTGTATCCATGTCATCATATCATGGAGCATATAATCATTCTGGTCAAAACTCAATCATGCAAGAGCCAAGGCATACATTGCAAGGAGTTCACATCATCTGTACATAACATTCTCATGGCACATAAACACACATAGCAGATACACCAAATGCAGATCAACAAAATAATTGCAGTTCACGCTACCTCAATTCCTTGCTTAACGTTTCCTCCTTGATCCCTTGCTGGAGATCCTCCTAGGTTTCCAGAAGAATTGCCTATCAACCATATAGTAAGGGTATGGTAAATTCCATATCCAGTATACCATTCTTTCTCAATATAATGCTACCCTTGTATCTTTCAATTTATAATTTCTGTATACCTTTCCTAGACCTTTGACCTTGGTTTGACCAAGCCTTAATCCTCAGTTAAGGTCTTGGAATTCTTCCTTAATCCATGATTAATCATGCTTTCTTGGTTAATCACTAACCCTTAATCCTTAATCCAATATTTAATTAAGGTCCTCAAGTCACATAGTCATAATCCTCTAAAATTAAATCACTAATCCCTTTTTGGATTAACCATTAATCATTCTCTAATCAACATGATTAACCATTAATCATTCCTTAATCAACATGATTAATCATTAATCATTCTCTAATATGATTAAGCTTTAATCAATCCTTATTTAACATGATTAATCATTAATCATTCTCTAATCAATATGATCAAGCTTTAATCATTCCTTAATCAACATGACTAATCATAATTAAACATCCTTCAATTAGCATAACTAATCACTAATTAATTAGGGTAGCTAACCTTAATCACTTACTAATCCTTAATCAAATATCATGACTAATCTTAGCTATCACTAAACCATAATTAATCAAGGCAATTAATCCTAATCTTCCTCAAATAAATAATCAACTAAAAGTAATTAACACTTAGGGAGATAAACATACCTTAATTAGCGCTTAATCGGCGATTAGAGGTGTTTAAGCTTGCTGTCTCTCTTTCTCTCTCTTCTTTCTTCCTTTCTCTCTCCTAGAACTCAAGAACACAAAATTCTCTCCCAACAAACCACCTTGGCCGAATTTGTTCATGGAAGGGGGGTATTTATAGGCCTTGATATTTCAAAATGCCGAAAATGCCCTTCGGGAAAAAGATGCGATCTCGGCCGTCCATTTTTTTCTACTTTACACATGGACAAATCTTAGGGCACACACCATAAGAAAGTGACACATGTAGGGACACCTAATCACCATGTGATTTTCATGTGGAAAATAAATATTATTTTATTATTTTGTCTCTTATTTCCCTTTATGCCCTTGAACAATGTGGAAAATTCCAACTTTGTCCTCTCCTTCTAATTTTGGCCGAATTATTGCTCTTAATATTGGAAAAAATATGACTCATCCAATAATCAGTGCAATCCACTGATTATTTGTGTATTTCCGGCCCGATTTTCCAGCAATCCTGTCCAATTTACTGTCACAAAATTCCGATTTCAACACCTCATTAAATTCCCCTCATTCCAAGGGTAATCCATGATTTTTCTCAAGTTCTATCTCCCTCTATAATTTTCTAAATTTTATTCTGTCAAAAATCACTATTCTACCGATAATAATTCGGTAATAAATATCCTTTAAGCTAACCTTTGTACATCCAAAGGTGGGAAATAATTTTATAAATTAGGATAATATGTCACATAATTTATCCATATTTTTCCTTGAATTTTTGAGGCCTCTATATATTTTAAATAATGGAAATTTGGACATTATTTCCAATACTGCCCTTCTTTAACTGATCTTTTCAGAAATGACCGTTATGTCCCTATCCTGATTTTTCCTCATAGCCTGGATCCTCTACCAGTCTACTATACTACTTGGCCTTAGTCAGTCACAAATCATTCATCAGTTAGAATAAAATTATCAGGGTGTGACAAGATGGAGTGAAGGAAAGGTGAAGGAAATGGATAGGGAAGAAGATGGAGGTGGAGAGGCAAGAAGATGAGAGAATAGAGGTGTTGGAGATGATAGAATGGAGTGTTAGGTCGAAAATAGGGTTTCTAAGGGCTTTTAGGGTCAATTTGGGTCGGATCATATGAGTAGAGGGTCTATTTTTGCGTTCTGGATCCGAATCTGACATTATTGATACAAAGAGGTTCGTCGCGGCGAACTCAAAAGTTGGCCACGACGAACTATTCCAGAGAGGAAATGTAGTGAGATTTTAAGAGTTTGCCCCGGCAAACTATTCCAGAATAGCCACTGATGCACATTTTCAGACTTTTTGCCACAGCACAGCATTTTCTTGGAAACTCTCATGTTGTGTAATGCTTTGGTCTTCAATCTTGGCTCTAATTCTCAAGTGTCCTACAATAAAAAGCAACAATTTGAAGCATCAATTGTCCTAGAAATCAATTGAATACAATTAATAACCAATTATGACAATTTTACCCTAAAAAAGACACTAACTCAAAGTAAGGACTCTTAATCTAAATTAAGCACAATTATCATTAAAAGGAGCCAAAACCTATGATAAAAACCCTTAAATGATATGAAATAACATAGACCAATTGGGTTCAATCACTATGGTCCCCTCCCAAGCTACTCAAGAAATTGGCAATTCAAGGAATGATGACATGTCCCTCTTGTTGAAAAGCATCAACAGTATGAATGCTAATCTTAGTGCTATGGCATCTCAAATGGACAGAATTGATAAGCATACCACTACATCTGATGCAAGAATGACCGCCATAGAGAATAGGGTTGAACAATGGGAGACTAAGACTTCAAACTTGGCTAACTTTGTTACCCAAATTTCAGATAATCTCAGCAATTTTCAAGCAAAAACAAGTGGAGCTTTGCCTTCCAATACTGTGATTAATCCCAAGTCATTAAATGCCATAAGTTTGAGAAGTGGAAGAAAGGTGACATTCAATGAGAATAATGAAGAATCTGACTTGGATGAAGATCATTACACTAAGGGGAATTCTGTCCAGAAAGAGAAACCACCAAGTGTGGAATCTGAAAGCTTAAGAGAGAAGCAACTTCTGCAAGCAAGAAAAGAAGCTGGATTTAGAAGTGTAACTACTGAGGGTTGCACAACTGAAGCAAGCCCCTTAATTCAGGATAATGAGGGAGTCCATGAAGCACCATTAGGAGAGGACTTGGGGCAATCTTCTTCAAGAATTTCAGAGCCTAACCACGACAATGGAAAGATTGAGCAAGAGAAAGATGAAGATTCTCACAAGAGCAATAAACCGGGAAGTCAAGGTAAGGAGGTAAGCTTGAAAGATCTACCTTTTCCTAGAGCTTTTATGTTTGGGCAGAAGGTTGCAAAAGAAAAGCAAAATAAAGAAGTCTTAGATTTCTTTAGTAAAGTAGAAATTAACATTCCTTTGCTAGATTTGTTGAAGAAAGTGCCTGAATATGCAAAATTCTTAAAAGACATTTGCACTAATAAAAGAAAGTTTAAAACTAATGAATTGGTGCAAGTTGGCCCTAATGTTTCAGCCCTTTTTAAAGCTCAATTACCTGTGAAATGCCAAGATCCAGGAGCTTTCTCCATTCCTTGTCAAATTGGTAAGTTTCATATCTCTAAAGCTTTGCTAGATTTGGGTGCTGCTATTAATGTGATGCCAAGTTCTATTTACTATGCTTTGGGAGTTGAAATCATGAAACCTACAAGTGTCTTAGTGCAACTAGCTGATAAATCTATTAGGAATCCCAAGGGAATCTTAGAAGACATTTTGGTTCAAGTAAAAGACCTTGTATTCCCTGCTGATTTTTATCTGCTAGATATGACTAATGAGGCCATAAGTGAAAGCACATTAATTTTGGGTAGACCATTTCTAAGAACTGCCAACACCATGATTTGCATGAAGGATGGGATTATAAAAATGGAATTTGGTGGTCAAGAAATTCAATTTAACATGTATGAGATGATGAAACATCCACATGAGGATTATTCTCTGTTGGGGCTTAATATGATTGATGTGTCACTTGAAAATGAGTGTGAATCTATTTTTGAGCATGATAGCAATGATGATACTGAAGATTCTTTCGTCTCTTTCTCCTCCATATATTCTCCTTCATCTTCTTTTTCTTCACACCTTGATGATGTGCCTAGCATTGATTCTAAAATTGATGGATGGCTTTCCACTTGGAGTGAGTTGTCTTCAATTTCATCCATTAAGTCTTCCATTGATGCTAATTCCACACTGTCAAGTGATGAACAACCTGCAAGAAGATTGCTTGTAGATTTCTCAACAGCACAAGAGAGTGAATCAACTCCTATACAAGAAAGGGAAGGTGAAAGGCACAAGACTCATGATTGCAAGGCTAGCCCAATTCTCATGGATGAACCCCCATTCAAGGAGCATGCAGCTGAACCTTCTGAACAATAGGATTTGTCTTTAAATTCTTATCACATTTTGTATTCCACCCCTGTTTACAAGTCACTTGATCTTGATTTCTTTAATTATGCAGAACTGGAACACCTCTTGGGAATCATGCGAAGTGTAGCTACTCCCAACCCTAGGAGATTAAGCATGACACCAACCAAATTTGTCGAAATATACAGCATAGGGAGTGCACTTTTGAAATCTAATTTTACTTGTGAAATTGGAATTCCTCAAGATTATTCTGCATCTAACTTCGAGTTCTCACATGGATTTACAAATGTTTTGAATGCATTGTTGCAAGGACCAATCAAGGAGCGTTACTCACATGAGGATGAATGTACAACTGCAATTTTTGGTATTGAAGCTTTGAAGCAATCTGAAAATAATTGCACTACCTTGGAGCTCAAGAAACTGATACCCTCAGTAGTTCAACCTCCTGAATTGGAGCTTAAACCCTTGCCATCAACATTAAAGTATGCATATTTAGCTGAGAATGAAAGACTACCGATGATAATCTCTAACTCTTTGACTGATCTTGAAGAATCTCAATTACTTGCTGTTTTGAAAAGGTATAAAAGTGTAATTGGGTGGTCCTTAGCAGATATTCCTGGTATTAATGCTTCAATTTGCACTCATAGAATATTGTTAAATGAAAATGCAAAGCCCATAAGGCAACCTCAAAGAAGACTTAACCCACTCATACTTGATGTTGTTAAAAAGGAAGTAACAAAGCTGCTTAGTGCTGGTATCATATACCCTATTTCAGACAGTGAGTGGGTAAGTCCAGTTCAAGTTGTTCCTAAGAAAAGTGGGATCACTATGGTTAGGAATGAGAAAAATGAATTAATTCCCACTAGAATCCAGAATTCTTGGCGTGTTTACATTGATTATAGGAAGCTAAATGATTCTACAAGAAAAGATCATTTTCCCCTACCCTTTATAGATCAAATGCTTGAAAGATTAGCTTGTAAATCTCACTATTGTTTCCTTGATGGTTTCAGTGGCTATTTTCAGGTTCCCATTGCACCTCAAGATCAAGAGAAGACTACATTCACTTGTCCATTTGGCACATTTGCTTATAGAAGAATGCCATTTGGACTATGTAATGCACCGGGCACATTCCAAAGGTGTATGCTATCCATATTTAGTGATTTGCTAGAGAATGGGATTGAGGTGTTTATGGATGACTTTACCATCTATGGAAATAATTTTGATGAATGCCTAGTGAACTTGGAAAAAGCTCTATCTAAATGTGTTAAAAAGGACCTTATCCTAAATTTTGAAAAATGTCACTTTATGGTTCAGCAAGGAATAGTTCTAGGTCACCTAATTTCTGAAAAGGGAATAGAGGTAGACAAAGCAAAAGTTGAAGTAATTTCATCTCTACCCTATCCAACAAATCTTAAGGAGCTTAGATCTTTCCTAGGCCATGCTGGATTTTATAGAAGGTTCATAAAAGATTTTAGTAAAGTGTCTTTTCCAATGTCCAAATTACTGCAAAAAGATGCTTCCTTTGATTTCACTGATGAGTGTAAAATGTCTTTTGATGAGATTAAATCCAGATTGATTTCTCCACCTATTTTGACTTGCCCTAATTGGAATTTACCATTTGAATTGTGTTGTGATGCCTCTAAAAATGCGGTGGGAGCAGTTTTGGGACAAAAGGATGGTAAGGCTTCCAAAGTTATTGCTTATGCTTCAAAGACTCTAGATAAGGCTCAAACTAATTACACAACTACTGAAAAAGAGCTCTTTTCTATTGTTTTTGCATTAGACAAGTTTAGACCTTACCTAATTAACTCTAAGGTTATTGTTTTCACTGATCATTCTGCTGTCAAGTATCTTTTCTGTCACACCTTACTATAATATTGACTTAGGTTCCTTTCAAAATCATTTTTGACCACATTGGATGGTCTTGGGCTCACTTTTTACCATAAAAACGCTAATTTTCGGATTTTTACTGTTCATCGGGTAAAAATCCAGTTTTTCTGGCCCAACTTCAAAAATTCATAACTTATTCTAAAAAAATCCAATTTGGGTGGTTCAAAATTCTACTTAAAGCTCTTTAAGTCCTCTTTCAAGGAAAAATAATCTCATTGTCCAATTATTTATGAGAAAGCATCAGGCTTTTGAGAAAACAACACTGTCCATTTGCCAAAAACCCTGATGTCCAGATTCTGACCATTAACTTTGAAAAATTATTATAAATCGTATACTGGTCCATTTTTAACGTATTAGCTATCAATTTGAAGCTCAGGATGTTATCTTTCATCATGCCAAATTTCACGATTTAAAGCGTTCAGGAACATAATCAAAAAGTCATGTGAACCGGTCAGGGTCAGTGTGCTTCCAGCACTGTTAGTTTAATATTTACATAACCAAAATAAGCTCACGAATTTTGTGGCTAAACTCCACAAATCAACCTTCAATCTGCAGCTTCCCTTTTGAAGATTCATGCCCTAAAATGTTACATGATTCTTGGGGGATGAGATTTTTGGAAATCCCAGTAGTAAATTAACCAACTATATCACCAAGCAAGCATCATTATTATGCATGATCACATTAGCTACTATGGATGAACTAACATGCTTATCATTTGGCAAACTCAATCATGCAAAGGCCAAAGCAAGATACTATAAAGAGCAGCCACATAACAATCAAGAGAGCTCAATCACAATAATAGCAATTAACCATACAATAATCAACAATGCTAGTTAGTGGTAGTAGCTAGGTTTAACTTACTACCTTGCTTCAAAAGTCTTAGCCTTTCTTCCTTCTCCTCTTTCCCTTGGCAAATATCAAACCCTAACCATGTGATTCAACAAAAATGGCAGCAAGAATCATTATCCAACCATGAAAAAACAAGAACATACATCAAAATGATTCTTGAACCATAAAGTTCCCTCCTTTGTTCACTAGTTTTAGATTTGGTTCTCTTTAACCCTAAAAATCACTCCTTGACTTGTTCCTACATGGATTTTCATGTAGATTCCAAAAATGGGCTTAGATTTGTGTAAATAAAACTGATTCTTCCAGCCACAAACCGACCAAACCACTAGAGGTTTTGACCCAAAATTTTCAGCTTTGCTTTTAGGCTTCCAACACTTGTTTCTTTTAGTCTACCCTACACCATTCCTCATTTTAAGCATCATGGAAGCCTTAAAACAATGAAAAGCTCATCCTAGGGTCCAGTTCTTCACTTGGCTGAAAATAACTCTCACAACAACAACCATGAAAAATGCTTTAAAATCACTTAAACTCACTTGCCAACACTAGGATCTAGCTTGTGTTGTTGTGTCTTAGCAAGTGTTATGATCAAAACTTCTTTCCCCTTTTTATTAATCAGTTTGGTCCACATTAAGAGAGGGAAGAGACAGATTTTAAACCATAAAAATGAAAGAAACCAAAGCAAGAACACTTCTAGGACCAAGATCTAACCTTGAAACCTTGCTAGGATGATCAAAAGTGCTCCCTTTCTCCTTGTTTCCTCTCAAACTCTCTCTTTTTCTCTATTTTTCTCCCTTGCACGAAATGAACATCTGAAAATGGGGAGAGAAGAGCTTGATTAAGGCTTCAAAATATCCCAACCACCTTCTTTAATGATAGTCCAAGTGTCATTACCCTACTAAGTCTTGATTCCTCTCTCTTAATTAACATAATTCCAAATGAAATTATTTACTAAAGTCAAAATCCTCTCCATTCATGGAATGACACTTGGCTAATTCAAATCTTCTCCTTCAAGAGCTTGACACATGGCTCAATAGGATCCCTTGGATTTGCAAGACACCAATCTTGCTTTATCGGTATACTTTAGGCTCTGAGTTTAACTTCTTTTTTATAATTACAGTAACTTAGTCTCTGTAATTATTTTCTATCAGATCCTTAATTTATTCTCCTCATTATTGTCTTCCCAAATTGTCCTCTTTGTCTCAAAATTAATTTCCTAATATTTAAATAAAAAGGAAAATTAATTTCCTTCTCTTTAGGGATTTTTCCACTTTTCACATTTATTTGGAAAAATCTTGGACACTTGAGGGTTTCCATTTAATTCCATAATTCCTTATAATTCCTTGGGATCTCATAGGAATTTTCTTGGAATTTTATTCCTCTTAAAATATTTATTTGGAATTTTCCAAATAAAATCCCTCAATTAGCCTAAATCACCCTTAAATTCTCTTATAATTTCTCTAAGGGTAATTTGGTCATAAAACCAACTTTATAATTTCATATAACTCTCAAAGGATATTATCCCTATTTTTCCTTAATTTTCATGGCTCGAAAATATTTTTCCTTATTTACATTTGACCAATTTTCTTTAATTAGTCAATTTCCTATAATTGGCTTGGAAAATTACTGTAATTATTTTCCACCAAAATTCTTTGACTTTTCCTTATTACTTTTAATCCTCAATAATTTGAGAATATTTCTTGTCTCCAATTATCATAATACTGGATGTGACATTTCTCCCCCCTAAATAAATTTCGTCCTCGAAATTTAAAGCATACCTTAATGGAAAAGCTCTGGGTACTTTTCCTTCATCTCAGCTTCCATCTCCCATGTGGCTTCTTCAGAGGAAAGACCCTTCCAAACCACTTTAACCAAGGGAATCTGCTTGTTCCTCAGCTGCTTGGTCTTCTGATCAATGATTCGTTCCGGTCTAACCTCAAAAGATAGATTATCCCGAAGCGCAATGTCATCATAACTTATGACATGTGTGGGATCTGGATGGTACTTCTTCAGTTGGGAGACATGGAAAACATCATGAATCTGGCTTAACTTTGGGGGAAGAGCCAACTTGTAGGCCACTGGTCCAGCTTTAGATAAAATCTGGAATGGTCCAACATACTTCGGACTGAGCTTCTTAGTCTTTAGCGATCGACCGACTCCCGTTGTTGGCGACACTTTGAGGAATACGTGATCACCAACGTCAAATTCTAACGGTCTCCTTCTTGTATCGGCATAACTCTTCTGTCTGCTTTGAGCCGTTAGAAGCCTTTGCTGAATAGCCTTTATCTGTCGGGAAGTCTGATCCACCATGTCAGGACCAAGAGAACTTCTTTCACTAAGCTCTGTCCAGCATAAGGGGGATCTGCACTTTCTCCCATAGAGTGCCTCGTAAGGTGCCATCCGAATACTCGAATGGAAACTGTTATTGTAGGCAAATTCAATTAATGGTAGAGACGTATCCCAATTACCGCCAAAATCCAATACACAGGCACGTAACATATCCTCCAAGGTCTGAATGGTTCTTTCCGTCTGCCCATCCGTCTGAGGGTGGTAGGCTGTGCTGAATCTGAGAGTGGTGTCCATTTCTTTCTGTAAGGACCTCCAAAACTTAGAAGTAAATCTTGGGTCTCGGTCCGAAACAATACTACTTGGCACACCATGCAGCCTAACAATCTCCTTGATGTAAAGTCTCGCTAACTTCTCTGGAGAATCCTTTACATTCATGGCGAGAAAATGCGCGGACTTAGTCAGACGGTCTACTATCACCCATATCGCATCATGTTTAGCCACTGTCATCGGTAACCCTACTATAAAGTCCATAGATATACTGTCCCATTTCCACTCAGGGATATCCAGGGGTTGTAACTCTCCTGCAGGTTTCTGGTGTTCTACCTTCACCTTCTGGCAGGTAAGACACTTCGTCACATATTCCGTGATATCCTTCTTCATTCCAGGCCACCAGAAGAGTTCTTTAACATCATGGTACATCTTTGTCATTCCTGGATGAAGAGTATATTTGCTCTTATGGGCTTCGGCTAGTATTTCTTTTCTGAGGTCAGACACTTGGGGAACATAGGTTCTTCCTTTAAACTTCAGTATCCCTTCCTCAGAAATTTCAAAGTTCTTATTCTCACCTCTAGACAGCTTCTCCTTGAGAATTTTCGCTAGCCAGTCCTGTGACTGTGCTTCTCTGATTTGATCCTTGAGCAGGGCTGTAAACTGGGTTCTACCTCTATTTCCTTCTACTAATTGCATCTGATATAGAGGACCCCAATCTCTGAAATCCTCTACCAACTTCTGCTCTCTGATCATCAGCGATGCTACCTGTACTGTCTTTCTGCTTAAGGCATCCGCGACTACATTCGCTTTGCCTGGATGGTACTTAATTTGAAAATCATAGTCTTTGAGTAAGTCCATCCACCTTCGTTGTCTCATATTCAACTCTTTCTGATCATGAAGGTACTTAAGGCTTTTGTGGTCACAAAACAATTCTACGGTTGCTCCATATAGATAGTGTCTCCATATCTTCAGTGCATAAACTATCGCCGCCAATTCCAGGTCGTGGGTCGGGTAATTCTCCTCGTGAGATTTCAACTGGCGTGAGGCATAGGCTACTACCCGCCCTTGCTGCATAAGTACACATCCCAGTCCCTGCTTGCTAGCATCTGTATAAACCACATACGGTTGTGAAGGATCGGGAAGTGTAAGTACGGGAGTAGAAGTGAGCTTCCTCTTCAGCTCCTGAAAACTAGCCTCACTCTTCTCGTCCCACAAGAACGGCTGGTTCTTCCTGGTTAACTTGGTCAGCGGGAGAGCAATTCGAGAAAAGTCCTGGATGAATCTTCTGTAATACCCTGCTAGTCCGAGGAAACTTCTGATCTCGGTCACCGTCTTGGGTCTCTCCCAGTTGAGTACTGCCTCAATCTTACTGGGGTCGACAGCCACTCCCTCTCGGGAAATCACATGGCCGAGAAATCGGACTTCCTGGAGCCAAAACTCACACTTACTAAGTTTAGCCACCAGCTGTTTCTCTTTCAGGGTATTTAGGACAATCCTCAAATGCTCCTCATGCTCTTCTGGAGATTTGGAGTACACTAAGATGTCATCAATAAATACGACCACAAATTGATCCAAGTAAGGACGAAAAATCCTATTCATGTAGTCCATGAATATCGCAGGTGCATTCGTCAATCCAAACGGCATCACTAAAAATTCATAGTGTCCATATCGGGTTCTAAACGCAGTTTTTGGGACATCTTCAGACTTAATCTTGAGTTGGTGGTAGCCAGATCTTAGGTCAATCTTAGAGAATACACTGGCTCCAACTAGCTGGTCTAACAGATCATCTATCCTGGGAAGCGGATACTTGTTCTTAACTGTGACTTTGTTCAACTCCCTGTAGTCTATACACAGCCTTAGACTACCATCTTTTTTCTTGACAAACAACACTGGAGCACCCCATGGCGACACACTTGGCCTAATAAAACCTTTTTCAAGTAGCTCCTCTATCTGTTTTTTAAGTTCTGTCATTTCATTAGGAGCCATTCTATAAGGGGCCTTAGAAATTGGTCCTGCTCCAGGTACTATGTCAATTGTGAATTCTACCTCTCTGTCTGGGGGTAATCCTGTGATCTCTATCGGAAACACTTCCGGAAATTCCCTAACCACTGGGATTCCTCTTATCCCTTCCTCAACTTCTACTTGCACCGAGAAGAAAACGAGGAATCCTTGACAGCCTTTTCGTAAGCATTTGCCCGCTTGGGCCTCCGTAATGAAGTTTAATCTAACTTCTGGATTCAACTCTAAATCCCTCGTGGGTAAGATTAGGGTTTTGTTCTTACAATCCATTAGGATATTGTGGGATGACAACCAATTGAGTCCAATCACCACATCCATCTCATGGAAAGGCATGCATATCAAATCTATAGCAGTGCAACAGTGCTCATAACAAACTATACAGTTCAGGCATACATCAGATGTAATTACCCTACTCTGCGTTGGGGTAGACACATATATATCATATGGCAATGTATTTATACTCAAGCCAAGTCTTTCCGCACAGGCATATGAAATAAAAGAATGACTAGCACCCGAATCAAACATTGCAATCACCGGAGAATTGTTAATCATGATCGTACCTTGGATCATCTCCGGAGACTTCCGGGCTTCTTCTCTTGTGATGGCAAACACTCGGCCCTGGGTGCGTGGTCTTGCCTGCTCAGTGTTCTGTGGGCACTCTCTTGAGAAATGTCCAGGTTTGCCACAAGTATAGCAAACATTCTGCCCAGCCATGCACGGCCTGTCACCGTGATTCTTGCCACACTTAGGACACTCCTTGCCCTTCGGTGCTTTACCGCCTTTCTTGTTCTTGCGGTTATTCCAGGGTTGCTTCCTCTTCTTATTCACATTGGATGAGGTAGCACCTTGACCTCCTTGACCTCCCTTCTCTGCTCGTGGAGTTGTCTTGACCATCAGATGATGGTTGAAGCTGCTTTCCGTGATTCGGCAAGCTTCCACTGCTTTATTGAACTGCTCAAATTGTCTGGGAGCAATCATCTCCCTCAATGATGGCCTCAGTCCTCGAACCATCTTCTCCGTCGTCCACCTCTCATCATCTCTATATCGGAGATAGCTTGAATAATGAGAGAGACGGATGAACTTAGCCAAGTACTCATCGAAAGGCTCGTCATCCTTTTGCTTCAAAGTCAGAAACTCTGCTTCTCTTTCGTCGCGGACAGATCTCGGAAAGTACTTCTCATAAAACTGCTCCAGAAACACTTCCCAAGTCACTGTCGTGTTTCGAGCATCGAGAAGAATCTCAGTATTCTTCCACCAGCGATCCGCATCTTTCTCTAGCTTATATATCGCCATCTGGGCTTTTCGCTCTGATGAGCAGTCCATCACCTTGAAGATCTTCTCTAGGCGATTAATCCACTCTTCCGCCGCTTGAACATCGAATGTTCCATCAAATGACGGCGGGTTGTGCTTACAGAATCGGGTCATCCACTGTTGAATGCTATCGGGTTCTGCTGCTGGCATTACCGGTCTTGGCAATTGTTCTGATGCTGGTGCTGCAGAGACCTCTTCCTCTGGTTGCCTCCTCTCGAGGTTTGCTAATGCTGCTGCTACTGCTGCAGCTATCGCTGCATCCCTTTCTTGTTCCTGACGAGCTTGAGCTGCTCTCATGTCCTCGATGGTCTTCTGTTGTTGCTCGAGGCGTTCCAGAATTAATTGTAATGGATCAGGAGGGACCCTTGCATCTTGCACTAGGGGTCTCTCTGGTGAAGGGTTTCGTCGGGTTCTAGCCATTGCTTAACTTAACCGAATAGCATAACAAGGAACAAGAAAAATAAATATCATGCTTGGATTTCATTATCAAAATAGGCATACAGCAATCAGCACTTAAACATCAACCAGCTAGAATACAATCAACATACAGCAGCCAAGCATTAAACAACCTAACCTACTAGGGTTAGTTGTACCAAAATACATCCTACGTCAGTGATAGGAACATCCTAATCATCTACAGAAAATGAACTATAACAAAGCCCTCAAGGCTTCGAATCCAATCCTCCACATCATCTCCCAGCAAGTAGTTCAGGCGAGTGATCTCATGGTTCCAGAAAGGGGTATTAGGTAGGACCTCTACCATCTCACTCAGCCAGTCATAAGGATCCAGGTAAGGGTTGCCTGGTCCATGTGCCTGATACAGCTCTCTCACACCTTGGAGGTAATCCAGGTGTACTCTCAGGTCTGCATCAACATCCCTCCTGATGTGACGCCCTATGAACCTCAGCCGGTCACTCAGCTGACCACACAATACGGATCTCATGACTAGGCTGAACTGGTGCAGGTACAATTGGTACTGCAGGTACTACAGGTATTACCGGGGCTGGGGGTACAACTGGTACAGTACTAGGTCCAGGGATATTACATTGGTACATAGCAGGAGGAACAGGCTGCTTAAGAGACTGAACATAAAGATCTAAATCTAGTGGCTCTTGGTACATTCCAGTTACAGGGTTGACCAAGTCTCCGGGTCCGGGGAGATACAGCAACTGTTCTGCAGTGATTCCTAGCAGCTCTGGATAGTGCTCAACACAGTCATTGGAGCACACTGATGAATGGCCAGGGCTGACATCTCCCATTACCCATTCCTCTGGGTCTTCATCTTTGGTGAGATCAATTACTATTGGATCCCAAGTGTTGACTGACGGCTCAGATTTTGTATCCCATTCCATGGTAATCCCCATCTTGGTTCCTGAAAATAGGTGTTAGTTCTCTACATCTAAGGGATACTTAAGCAGAGCGTTCTATCTTATGCCAGAACCTCCGCTCTGATACCAAAAATGTCACACCTTACTATAATATTGACTTAGGTTCCTTTCAAAATCATTTTTGACCACATTGGATGGTCTTGGGCTCACTTTTTACCATAAAAACGCTAATTTTCGGATTTTTACTGTTCATCGGGTAAAAATCCAGTTTTTCTGGCCCAACTTCAAAAATTCATAACTTATTCTAAAAAAATCCAATTGGGTGGTTCAAAATTCTACTTAAAGCTCTTTAAGTCCTATTTCAAGGAAAAATAATCTCATTGTCCAATTCTTTATGAGAAAGCGTCAGGTTTTTGAGAAAACAACACTGTCCATTTGCCAAAAACCCTGATGTCCAGATTCTGACCATTAACTTTGAAAAATCATTATAAATCGTATACTGGTCCATTTTTAACGTATTAGCTATCAATTTGAAGCTCAGGATGTTATCTTTCATCATGCCAAATTTCACGATTTAAAACGTTCAGGAACATAATCAAAAAGTCACGTGAACCGGTCAGGGTCAGTGTGCTTCCAGCACTGTTAGTTTAATATTTACATAACCAAAATAAGCTCACGAATTTTGTGGCTAAACTCCACAAATCAACCTTCAATCTGCAGCTTCCCTTTTGAAGATTCAGGCCCTAAAATGTTACATGATTCTTGGGGGATGAGATTTTTGGAAATCCCAGTAGTAAATTAACCAACTATATCACCAAGCAAGCATCATTATTATGCATGATCACATTAGCTACTATGGATGAACTAACATGCTTATCATTTGGCAAACTCAATCATGCAAAGGCCAAAGCAAGATACTATAAAGAGCAGCCACATAACAATCAAGAGAGCTCAATCACAATAATAGCAATTAACCATACAATAATCAACAATGCTAGTTAGTGGTAGTAGCTAGGTTTAACTTACTACCTTGCTTCAAAAGTCTTAGCCTTTCTTCCTTCTCCTCTTTCCCTTGGCAAATATCAAACCCTAACCATGTGATTCAACAAAAATGGCAGCAAGAATCATTATCCAACCATGAAAAAACAAGAACATACATCAAAATGATTCTTGAACCATAAAGTTCCCTCCTTTGTTCACTAGTTTTAGATTTGGTTCTCTTTAACCCTAAAAATCACTCCTTGACTTGTTCCTGCATGGATTTTCATGTAGATTCCAAAAATGGGCTTAGATTTGTGTAAATAAAACTGATTCTTCCAGCCACAAACCGACCAAACCACTAGAGGTTTTGACCCAAAATTTTCAGCTTTGCTTTTAGGCTTCCAACACTTGTTTCTTTTAGTCTACCCTACACCATTCCTCATTTTAAGCATCATGGAAGCCTTAAAACAATGAAAAGCTCATCCTAGGGTCCAGTTCTTCACTTGGCTGAAAATAACTCTCACAACAACAACCATGAAAAATGCTTTAAAATCACTTAAACTCACTTGCCAACACTAGGATCTAGCTTGTGTTGTTGTGTCTTAGCAAGTGTTATGATCAAAACTTCTTTCCCCTTTTTATTAATCAGTTTGGTCCACATTAAGAGAGGGAAGAGACAGATTTTAAACCATAAAAATGAAAGAAACCAAAGCAAGAACACTTCTAGGACCAAGATCTAACCTTGAAACCTTGCTAGGATGATCAAAAGTGCTCCCTTTCTCCTTGTTTCCTCTCAAACTCTCTCTTTTTCTCTATTTTTCTCCCTTGCACGAAATGAACATCTAAAAATGGGGAGAGAAGAGCTTGATTAAGGCTTCAAAATATCCCAACCACCTTCTTTAATGATAGTCCAAGTGTCATTACCCTACTAAGTCTTGATTCCTCTCTCTTAATTAACATAATTCCAAATGAAATTATTTACTAAAGTCAAAATCCTCTCCATTCATGGAATGACACTTGGCTAATTCAAATCTTCTCCTTCAAGAGCTTGACACATGGCTCAATAGGATCCCTTGGATTTGCAAGACACCAATCTTGCTTTATCGGTATACTTTAGGCTCTGAGTTTAACTTCTTTTTTATAATTACAGTCACTTTTTCTCTGTAATTATTTTCTATCAGATCCTTAATTTATTCTCCTCATTATTGTCTTCCCAAATTGTCCTCTTTGTCTCAAAATTAATTTCCTAATATTTAAATAAAAAGGAAAATTAATTTCCTTCTCTTTAGGGATTTTTCCACTTTTCACATTTATTTGGAAAAATCTTGGACACTTGAGGGTTTCCATTTAATTCCATAATTCCTTATAATTCCTTGGGATCTCATAGGAATTTTCTTGGAATTTTATTCCTCTTAAAATATTTATTTGGAATTTTCCAAATAAAATCCCTCAATTAGCCTAAATCACCCTTAAATTCTCTTATAATTTCTCTAAGGGTAATTTAGTCATAAAACCAACTTTATAATTTCATATAACTCTCAAAGGATATTATCCCTATTTTTCCTTAATTTTTCATGGCTCGAAAATATTTTTCCTTATTTACATTTGACCAATTTTCTTTAATTAGTCAATTTCCTATAATTGGCTTGGAAAATTACTGTAATTATTTTCCACCAAAATTCTTTGACTTTTCCTTATTACTTTTAATCCTCAATAATTTGAGAATATTTCTTGTCTCCAATTATCATAATACTGGATGTGACATTTTCAGCAAGCCACAATCCAAACCGAGGCTCTTAAGGTGGATGTTGTTGATTCAAGAGTTTGATATTGATATCAAAGACAAACCTGGAGCAGAAAATGTGGTGGCTGACCATCTAAGTCGCTTACCAGAAACTACAAGGGGAGTAATTGATTCAGATCTTGTTTGTGATGAGTTTAAGGATTGTTCTATTTCTGCCTTGTCTCTCATGGAACCTTGGTATTGTCATATTGTCAACTTTTTAGTTGTTGGTCTAATTCCTCCTTCGTTGTCTCATTTTCAGATGCAGAAGATTAAAAGCGAGTCTAAACACTACATTTGGGACCCTCCAATCCTTTGGAAGGTATGCAGCGACCAAATCATTCGAAGATGTGTGCCAAATGAAGAATTTCAAGACATCCTGCATGCTTGCCACTCTCAAACTTGTGGAGGTCATTTTAGTGCTAACAAGACTGCAAAAAAAATATTGAAAGCTGGTTTGTATTGGCCATCACTCTTTAAAGACTCTTATGAGTATTGCAAGAATTGTGATATTTGTCAAAGATTTGGTAGCCTAACTAAGAAACATGAATTACCCCAACACCCAATGCTTTTCTGTGAGGTGTTTGAAGTATGGGGTATTGACTTTATGGGTCCCTTTCTTCCTTCTATGGGTTTTACATACATTCTTCTTGCAGTTGATTACCTTTCACGATGGGTAGAGGCCATAGCAACCAAAAAGAATGATGCTGCCACTGTTTCAAAATTTCTGAAAAATAACATCTTTTCTAGATTTGGCATTCCTAGAGCAGTAGTTAGTGATAATGGCACTCATTTTTGTAATAAATTGCTACAAGGATTATTCATTAAGTATGGTGTAACACATAAGACATCCACACCTTATCATCCCCAAAGTAATGGGCAAGCTGAAAATGCAAATAGAGAAATCAAGAAGGTGTTGGAACGCATAGTTAAACCATCTAGGAAGGATTGGAGTGCCAGATTAGATGATGCTTTGTGGGCATACAGAACTGCATTTAAAACCCCAATAGGCATGTCTCCTTATAGATTGGTTTATGGTAAGATGTGTCACCTACCGGTTGAGATTGAACATAAGTCTCTTTGGGCTGTAAAAGCATGTAACCTTGATTTTGATTCTGCTGGTATGGAAAGATTATTGCAATTACAGGAACTTGAAGAGTTGAGACTTGAAGCCTATGAGAATTCCAGGTTCTATAAGGAGAAGACGAAGATGATCCATGACAAGCAAATTTTAAGGAAGACTTTCAAGGTTGGAGATAAAGTGTTGCTGTACAAAGCACGATTCACATTTAAACCTAGGAAGCTAAGCACTAGATGGGAAGGACCATACTTGGTCACTAAAGTCCACAAGTTTGGCATGATAGAGCTCCTGGATGAGAAGAGCAGTAAGACTTTCAAGGTCAATGGCCACCTGCTCAAAATTTACATGGAGAATTTTGATCCACCATAATTCCAGGTTGTCCCCTTCCTTACACACTTTAGTCTGTGTTTATTTGATTATTATCATTCTTGAACTCCATTTTTGAACAAGTGTGGGGGAGGGCATATCTAGTAGCAAGTGTAGGTTGTTTTTAGTTTGTTTAAAGTGTTCTGTTGTTTCTTTCCATTCCTTCCTTTACCAATTTTCCTTGCTATCTTTTGTTCAAATTTGCATTGAGGGCAATGCAAGGATCAAGTGTGGGGGAGTGAATGTTGTGTTTTTGTGTGTTTTGTGTCTTTTGTAAAACCTCAGTTTTCAAAAACTTTTTGAAGGTTTAAGCTTGCTTCAGGAATTCTAATGTTACATTTGTGACTGATTTGATTTGGAAATTAATCTCTTGAAGTGAAATTTTCTAATGCATAGAGATTAAGCATGATGTGTTCTTTACCTGAAGTGAATGAATATGGAAGACAAAACCTAGTTGGAAGGATTCTTTGAGCCTTTATATTCATTTCTGGTGTGTGCATTCACTTATTTCTTATGCTCTCTAGAACTTGTCTTAGTTCTTAATCAAAACCACATGCAACATTAGTACTCTTGAACATGATTGAGGCATTCATTCAAATTAGCTACTTAGACCAAATGGCTAAACCCTACATGACTTATCCCTTGTTGCCCATTTGAGCCTCTTTAGTTGAATTTTACCATTCATTTCACTCTCATTTATAAAACCTCTTTCCTACAAGGATGCATATTTCATTTCATTAATTCCTTTTAGAATTCACTAGTATTATGATGGATTCAATTGATGGATTGATATAAGGAAGTGCATACTTGAGCTGAAAAAAAAACTGAAAAGAAAAAGAAAAAGAAGAAACATGCGAATGTAAAAGAAAAAAAAAGAGAAAGAGAATAGAAAAGTTGAAAAGAAATGAAAAAGCAAGAAAAGAAAAGAAGGTGAGAATAAAAGCACCTTTACAGCCTTAGAGTTCAAGATCAAGAAATTAGACCCTCAATTGAACATTACTAATGCTATTGAGTTCTACACATTGATTCACATATTAACTCCATCCTCATATGCATCCTTGTGCATTTCTTCCCATCCCTTACATTACAAGCCACAAAAGTCCTCTTGATTCTTGAATACTTATGTATTTAAGTGGTGGAGAGGTAGAGCTATTACAAGCATATGGTAGAGCATTTGAATAAGTGAACTGAGTGAAAGAACCTTTGATACTTGTGAGTTGAGTGGTACACTAATTCCCTTGTGTGGTCTTCTATATCTTATTCACTTAGATTAAATTACATATCATTGCTTGATTTCTTTGCATTAAAATGTTCCATGGATGGATGTTGGTTGAAGAATCATTGTTTGCTGCAGTTGTAACCTGAACTTTTGAGCTTGCTTATTCCTTTCTCTCATCCTTCTCTTTCACATTATGTTTAGACTTGATTTGCTCAGGAGTGCAAAAGCTAAGTGTGAGGGAGTTGATAAGTCTCATTATTTGCATATATTTCTAGCCCTAAACACATACTTTTGCCATCTATATTTACATACTTTGGGCATAATTAGCTTCCATTGTGCATAAGAGTGGGTGAGAAGAATTATGAGATTTTGCAGGTGTTTTTACATGCTTTTATATGATTTTGTATGTGTGTACTTTTGATCCCTGCTTTGGTGTGAATTTCAAGAAGTTTCAGTGCTGTCTGAGGCGCCGCGGCGGATATGAGAAGGCGCCACGGCGGATTTCTAATGATACTCTCGGTGAAAGGCGCCGTGGCAGATGGACTAAGGCGCCACGGCAGACGGAAGTTTTCATGAACCTCAGGATCATTAATCAAAACGACGCTGTACAGGACAGGCGCCACGGCGGACGACAGAAAATTTCAGATTTAAAACCAGAATCGCGTGCTTCAGCGAGGGGGACCAGATTTTAGTTTCTCATTCATCTCCAGACACGATTTTCTTGTTCTCTCCGCCTTCTCTCAATTCCTTCTTCCATTTTTGTCCAATTTCATCAATTTCCACCGATCAACCATGGATCTTTCATCAATTCTTGCTATTTCTACCCTAATCCAGAGCATGAGTAGCTGAATTTCTAAGTTCTTCTAGCAATGAAGCTGACCTGAGTTCATGGAGCTGAACAGGGAGTCATTCAGATCTAGTTTCTACTTTTTATTCTAAGGTTCATTTGTTTCAGTTGAACAATTGTGGTTAGAATGAAGGTTGGATGATTAGATTTATGTTTCTTGGGATTTAGATCTGATTGAACATTCAGATGTGAGTTGTGTCCTTTAATTCAGTTGAATAGAGTATTCTCTGTTGATTTGTAAATCTAATTCGTTTACTTGAACTGTTGTTCTGTAAATCTGAATTTTGGTTGAATATATTGATGATTCACAGTTGTGGTCATCCTTAGAGAATTGCAACTTGCTTCTCAAGTGTTCTTGTCAATTGATTTTCCTTCTCACAGAACAAGATAACAAATCTAGTAAGATAAGTTGTTTCTGATCTGTGTCAAGAGAGATTTGAGCAGTAGCTGAATCTATCCATTTAATTGACATTAAGAGACTCCAAATTATAAGATTGAACAAGGAAGGTTGGATAAATTGCTAGGGGAACTACTATCTCTTATCTGAATCTCATTTGCAATTTACCTTTCATTAGATTTGTTTCTTGTTTTGATTTCTCTTTTCTAAAACTCAAGCTTTCATCTTGGTAATTTGATAATTAAAAGTGAATTGTTAAGAATTAAAATACAACTTAAGGTTCCTTGAGAAGAATGATCTAGGTAGTGCCTCACTTGCTGCATTTCCCTAGTAAAACTTTGATTACCTAGCGACAAGGTTTATCAGTAGGCGGTCACATATCTCGTTGATTCCTTTATCCCATTTCCATGTCCTGGGAACTACATGATACAGGGCTAGGATCCAGTCATTATCCCCCAGGGTACGATCCTCTCTAGTCACCCAATAATAGAGGCTCTTAATATCATCTAAGAACCTCAAGTACACATCAGCCTCCTGGTGCTCATAAGGCTTAATGAAATAGCTCCTAAACTGGAACTCCTGTACTAGCTGAGCAAGGCACTAAAACTCTTTCTTAATCTCGGGTAGAGGGATCTGACTTGGACCTGCTCCATCATCATGAGGTATCCTAATGATTGCTGGTACATCATTAGAGACAATTGTGGCTGTGTCTCTCTCTGGAGCCTTCCCCTTGAAACTGAAGTAATCTACATGGATAGTTGGGAATTTGGTGCTAAGCTCTCCGTACCTCTCAATATCCTCGTACCACCATGTCTCGTCGTACCAACATGGATATGGCTCACCGGGCATGACCTTGCAAATAGTCTCTCTTGATTTTCCATTTCCACTATCACAGACAGCCATCACCTAAACTTTCTGTAATCCTAATGACCAACTAAACTTATTAATGAACAGTGTAAAATGTTTTCCTCAAAATCCAAAGCATAAAAATTTAAAATTTAAAATTTGTTCTGGTTGCCAGAACCATTTGCTCTGATACCAAAAATGTAACACCTTATGTTTATACCAAATAACTTATCTTGCGGAAGCATTTGGAATCACTTATGAAGGCTACAAATGATGAAAAATCAAGTTTGAAAATTTTCATTTACGGGTTACTATTCATTGTCACCTTAAAATGTGACAAACTTCGAAAATTCATAACTAATTGTAGAAAAATTGAAATTGAGTGATTCCAAGTTCTACGGAAAGCTCTTTGGATGAAATTTTGAGGAAAAATAATTTCTGGACTGATTTCCTTGGAATTCTTGCCCAATTTTCTTTGAAAAAGTTACTGTTCATTTTGTCATTTTCGGATTTTACTTTATTTTTGCCTAACTTTGGAAAGGCATAACTTTCTGCTCAGTTATCGGTATCAGGCGAACTACCCCTCATTTTAAAGAGAAAAATAAGATCTCTTTGCTTGCCAAATTTAAAAACCTAACTCACTCGTTTACTCAAATGGTCAATGGTCAAACTTTGATCCCTTTTAGTTGACTTTTTACCCCCTTTGGAAGGGTAACTTAACTTAATTGACCACTTAACCTCATAGCATACTCTTCTTAGCTATATTAGCTATTTCTAATCATGCTTGGACTATTCTACTCATGCTTGTATACCTCTAGCCTTAACCATACTACTGGAAACATAAAGCATGCTTCATATTACATTCCTCCAAAATAGAAAGGTTCAAACCCATATAAAGTTACTATGGCTTGCTACCTCTTCAAGTAAGAGCCAACTCCTTTCCTTTGCCCTTGGATGTTGAAGGCCCTAAGGTTTGTTTAAATATTGGGGTAAGGTTCTTGGGGAATCTTAGTAGCAATTGCATACATTATCAAGGTCACACAATACATTGTAAATCAAGCTACATGCATGCATACTTTAACTTTATGTTCATGCTATGGCAAGGACATATCATCATAAACATTCATAGCACTCAACATAGCATAAGCCAAGGCATAATTTGCATGGAGGCAACATCATATAACATAACATTCTCATCCACCTGATAGCATAATAGATTAGCAAAACACATAGCCATAATCATACAAAGTAAGGTAACACTCTAATATAATGAATTGCAAAAGCTACCTTGAATGCTTTCCTTCCTTTTTGAACTCTTTCCTCTTGACTAGATCTTTGCCCCTTTGTTATGTATAACCTATTAGGCAATCAATGACACAACATTAAGTATCATTGCAACTTCACAACTTAACATAACCCTTTAAACCCCTTTTTCTTGATTTTTAGGGTTTATTTTTCTAGCTTTGATTCTTGAACTTTCTTGGGCCTTTCCTACATAATTTTTCATGTAGAATCCATTTATCATATTAGTTTAATGAAAATCCAATCCCTTCCCATTGACTTAGCTTGGCCGAACCATATATATATTTGTAGGGAAAAGGATTTTCAACCAAACTAACATGTAACCACTTAATCTTTAACCTTTAACCATGCTTAATCTTCATCTAAACCATTCCCTATCATTTTGATAAAATTTGGGCAGCACTTCCCCTTAGGAAAATGACTTTCTACCATCATTAAAATAGCCTAAAACTAAGATACCATCATTATAACTTGAAATGGAAGAGTTTTAGAAGCTTACCTTGCTTCTAGATGACTTTCTCTCATTAGAATTCTCCTCTTTCTCTCTCTACACGAAAATTGCAAGAGGTTTCCTACTTGAAAGGTCTTGCATGAAATGAACATGTGAGGGGGTATTTATAGGCTTCATATTTCACTAATTCCACATATGCCCTTCTTGCATAAGACTTAATCTTAGCCCTCCAATTTTTACCTCTTTCCACATGTACAAATCTTAGGCTAGGTAGCTTAATATGTTGACACTTGGATGATGGGTCATTAGGGCTTATGTCATCTCTTCTTATCCATTAAGATTAATTAGGCTCTAATCAAGGTTTACTCTCTTAATCCCTTGATTAACTTGGCTAATCAACCTTCTAGAAACTTTTGAATTTTCAAAAGTAGATGGTTGAATCCTAGCCATCCAATGAACCATGTTTGCCACATGTCACAATCCTACAGAAGATGACTTAACCCTAATCATCTTACTTAAACCTAATTAGGTTTTAACCTATCTTGATTTGTTATTTTTTTTTCTTTTTCTTTTTTTTCTTTTTTTCTTTTCTTGGCCAATTAGGGCGTGACATGTGTCCTTGTCCATCTGTAGGAAATTTTATCACCCCTGTTGTCCAGACAGTCCACTGAGTCTTAATATAGTACTGGTTTATTTTATCTGATAGCCAAAAAATTGTAGTATCTCAAAATTCTTATATCAACTCACCATTAATTATGTCTCAGTAAAGGGAACTTCTCTAATTAATTTCACAATTTTTCTCCCCTATAACTCCTTAAATTGTCGTTCCTGTAAAAACAGACAATCTATCAAATTTTATAATTTTATAAATTTCCATAATTCCTAAATGAATTTCCTTTAATTTTTCATAATTTTCTGAGATCTCTAAGTATTTTTAAAAATTAATATTGGCTAATTTTCCTTAATTTAGCCAAAATATTAATAATTAAAATAATTTTTAATAAATTATTTTCAACCTGTATTTACTTTCTAGACCTCAAATACCATTCTACGACATTAATTCTATTTTCCATGATTTACTGGAAATTTTTTAGGATTTCTGGACACTAATTACGATAATGCCCTTTGTAGACCAATCATTTTAAAAATGACAATTTGGTCCTTTTTCAGTTCTCACTTCAATTGTTATACTGTTTATCTATCTTTTATCTCACCTGGCCTTGGTCAGCCCTAAATCTTTTATTAATCATACCAAAGATATCAGGATATGACATATTTCCCTATTTCTAGGTTAGAAATTTTGGGATGTTACACGTAGTTTTTTTTTTTTTCAATGGATTCAAGAACCTAATGATATACTTGACTTTTATTTGTCCAATATTATCATAATTAGGAATAAGAAATATTCCTAAATAATTAAGGGGCAAAAATGATAAGGAGAATTAGAAGAATTTTGGTGGAAAATAATTATTATGATTTTCCAAGCCAATTATGGAAATTTGACTAATTAAGGAAAATTGGTCAAATATAATTATGGAATAATACTTTCAAATCTTAGAAAATTAAGAAAAAAATAAGGATAATATCCTTTGAGAATTATATGAGATTATAAAATTGGTTTTATGACCAAATTACCCTTAGAGAAATTACAAAAGAATTTAAGGGTGATTTAAGCCAATTTAAGGGATTTTATTTGGAAAATTCCAAATAAATATTTTTAAGGGGAATAAAATCCTAAGAAAATTTCTATGATATCCCAAGAAATTATAAGAGATTATGGAATTAAATGAAGACCCTCAAGTATCTAAGATTTTTCCCAATACCTTTGGAAAGTGGAAAAACCCTAAAGAAAAGGAAATTAGTTTTCCTTTTTATTTAATTATTGGGAAATTAATTTTGAGACAAAGAGGGCAATTTGGGAAGATAAAAATAAGGAGAATAAATTAGGGATTTGACAGAAAATAATTACAGAGGCCAAAATACTGTAATTATAGAAACGAAGTTAAACCCGGAGTCGAAGTGCACCGGTAAACCAAGACTAGAGTCTTGCAAATCAAATGGTTCACAATTAGCCATGTGTCAAGCCCCTAATGGAGAGGATTTGAACTTGCCAAGCATCATTCCTCAAATGGAGAGGATTTTGACTTTTGGTAATTTACTTCATTTGGATTTAGTTAATTATGAAAGAGAAAGATTAAAAAGGGTAATGAAACTTGGAATTTCATTTATGATGGTGGTTGGGATATTTTGGCTCATTAAACAAGCTCATCTCCCCTAATATTCAGATGTTATTTTGTGCAAGAGGGAACCAAGAGAGAAAAGAGGGAGTTCAAAGGGAAATCAAGGGAAAAGCTACCAACTTGATCATACAACCAAGGATTCAAGGTTAGTTCTTGGTTCTAAATGGATCCTTGTCTTGTTTTCTTTCTTTGTATGGTTGAAAATTTATGTTTCCTCTCTTCTTTGGGTGCTAGACAAAATGCTTCTCATGTAGGGAAAGAATTTTTGTTGATCATACTTGCTAGAACACTTCAAAACATGTTAGATCCTAGTAGTTGCAAGTGGTTGTGAGTTGATTTTTGAAGTGTTTTCTTGGTTGTGTACCATATAGACCATTTCAGCCAAGGTAGTAAATGGACCTTAGGATGTTTTTTTCAATGTTTTAAGGCTTCCATGGTGCTCAAAATGAAAAATGGTGTAGGGCAAACCAAAAGGAACAAGTGTTAGAAGCATTAAAACCAAAGTTGTAATTTTGGGTTAAAGAACCCTCTTGGTTCGGTTAAGAGCAACTAAAAGGAGGAGCTTTATTTTCTTGAATCTAAGTATATATTTGGAATCTACATGAAAAGCCATGTAGGAATAAGTCAAGAAGCAATTTTTAAGGTTAAAAGGAAACAAGTTCAAAAATAAAGAACAAAGTGGAAGCTTTAAGGAGCAAGAGTCATATTAAGTTGTGTTCTTGCTTTTACTTGGTTTGGTTAATGACTTTTGCTGCCCTTTTTTGATGGACTTCCACGCTAGGGTTTGATATTTGTGAAGGAGAAGAAGAGAAACAAAGAGAACTCAAACTTTTGGAGCAAGGTAGCAAGTTGAATCTAACTACTAACATTGACTTGGCATTATTGATTATTACATGATTAATTGCTATTATGTGGATGAACTTTCTTAATTGTAATATGGCTGCTCTTTGCACTTTCTTGCTTTGGCCTTTGCATGATTGAGTTTGCCAAATGATAAGCATGCTAGTTCACCAATAGTAGTTAATATAATTATGCATGTTGATGATGCTTGTTGATGATATAGTTGGTTAATTTGTTGTTGGGATTTCAATGAAATCTCATCCTTCAAATGCAATCTAACATTTTAGGACCTAAAACATCCAAGGGCAAGCTGCAACTTGAGGGTTAACAGTATGGTATCATACCATAAAAATTTGTGGACATTTGGATTATGTAATATTATGTTGTGCAGTGCTGTAAATTCACTAACACTGTCACCTTTACGTGACATTTTGATTAAGTTCCCGAATGCGTTTAATTATGAAATTTGGCATGTTTGTAGATCACGTTCTGATCTTTATTTTGATAGCTAACATGTTAAAAATAATCAACCACATGATTTTTCAAATTTAAGATTCAGAATCCGGAAAAAGGGTTTTTACCTAATAGACAGAGGTGACTTTCACAAAAGCCTGACACTTTTTCCAATGGAATTGGTTCACAAGACTATTTTTCCCTGAAAGAGCATTCAAAGATATTTTTATAGAATTTTGAATCACTCCATTTTAATTTTTCTATATTAAGTTATGAATTTTTGAAATTGGGCCAGAAAACTGGATTTTTACCCGATGAACAGTGAAAATCGGAAATTTAGTGTTTTTGAGATAAAATTGAGCCCAAAACCATCCAATATGGTCTAAATTGGTTGTAATTGAACCCTAAGATAATATGATAGTAAGGTGTAACACTAGGATTCATTCAAGTGCCTAGATATTTGTTGATTCTATCATTGGAAAACATTCCCAAGGAATCTGCCAAAAAATTTTCTGTCATGATTGACATTAGGACTAAAGATGACAGAAGAGTTTGCAAAATTAATTCATTATGTTGACCAAAATGAGTAAGAAGTTACAACACTTTTGATAGATTGGTATAACCATATTTGCATTCAAAAGTAAAAAGGAATCACCTACATATGGAAGATGAGAGAGAGGCCTTGCTTTATTGCATAATTTAATTCATTTACGGCAACCAGAATTATTCTTTATTCAGTAAACATGAGAGAACATTTGCTGCAAGAATGTAAGTATAAGGAGAGAAAGAATCTCCTTATCTAATTCGTCTTAAAGGAAAAATGGGTTGGCTCAATTTTCTATTAAAAAGAACATATTAATACGTTGCAGGTTAAAAGCAACCCATGTATTGGGAAATCTCATTCTAATCAATATAACTTTGATGAAATCCTAAGATAAGCTGTCAAAAGCTTTAGAGAAATCAATTTTTAGGGTAGCTAATTTCTTCCTCCTTTTCATAGAGGAATGAATTCGGCTCATTATTTCAACAGCTAAATAATATCAGAGATGATTCTCCCTTTTAGGAAAGCACATTGATTTAGATCAATAAACACAAGACCTTGTATAAAATCTTATACACTGTGTTACAAGGGCTAATAGGTCTTAAATCTTTTAAGTTCTGAACTCTGTCATCACCTTTTTGAATTAGAATGATTTGAGTTTGATTAAAAGATCTTAAAATGCATTATGAATTCTAGCTAGAGATTCCATTTCAAATATGTCTCCACTAACCAGATTGCCAATTCTCTAAAAGAATTCTGCCTGGAACCCATTAATACCTAGAGCTTTGTCTTTAGGAAGAGAGAAAATAGCTTCTTTGACTTCCTCTAAGGTAATAGGTCTCATTAGCCAAGAAGAGTCCTCTTGAGAGATGGGAGCACTAAGAGGGAATGTTCTGCAATAAGATCTTTAAATGAGATTTGATTTTCTTGGCAATAAACTTCCTAAAAATAATTAAAGACCATGTTGAGAAGTTCCTGCTCATCATTAGTCCAAGTGCCATCTTCCTTCCCAAAACATCTCATTGAATTTTTGACTTTCTTCTGTTAACAATGGCATAGAAAAAAGCATTTTCTTTCACCCTGAACTTGCCATTTCATTTTTGCTTGTTGTTGCCTGAAACTATTCTCATAGTCTAATAGGAATTCCTTGATTGCTGAACTTACTTGATTAGGTAAAAGCTGTGACAAGTCTACCGAAGCTGAGAGAGAAGTAAGATGAGTTTCCACTTGTTTGATGTGTTGAAAAAGCTTTCCAATCCTATTTTTATTCCATAAGGATAGAGCATTCATGGTACTATTGAGTTTACAATGAAGTTTAAAAGCAATAGAACTAGGGAAAGCTTGATTACAACTGTCATCAATAGTATTGAAACATTCCTTAAAGTTGAACCAAAAGGATTCAAATCTTTTGAAAGAAGTCCACCTAATCGAGCAAGAAGTATGAACCATAATGGGAGAATAGTCCGCAGTAGCTATCCCCATAACCTTAACATATGTGAAAGGGAATATATCCAACCAACTCAAAATTAGCAAAAGCTCCCTCTAATTTTTCCAGCACAACATTATCTATCTTTCTATTATTAGACCAAGTACATAATCTGTTGATTTGAGTTAATGAGAATGACTACTAAATGATATGTGTCACATCTTGAATTTTGGGCCTAGAAATACCAAAATTAGCCTGAAACAGGCAGGCTATCAGACTTTTTTTGGCAAAGGTCCCAGAAATTCCATGGAAGGATAGTAGGATTCTCAGAGACTAAATCGCAAAGGGAAAGTTTTCTGTAAAAGCAAAGGCCATGCTCGTATAAAATGATAGAAAAGTAAGAAAGGGAAAGCTAAGTAAGGATTCCAAGATTGAAACCTGGCAATA